>NC_092337.1:458735357-459039642 GCF_046630445.1 Rutidosis leptorrhynchoides | reverse complement strand
TACTAAAAGCACAACCAAATTTGGTTGTTTGATCACCATGAAACGACAACAAAAAAATTATAAAAAAATCCCTTGAACTATGTTCAATGTACAAACTTTCTAAGGGTAAAAGTGTAAAAAAAAACTATTTTATTAAAAACACTTAATTTTTACTTAAAAAAAGTTTGAGCAATGTTGTAATTATATCTTTTTTCTTATCAGAAACAATTTTTTAAAAACATTTTTGGGGTATAACTGTCATCATGATGTCATAATGATCCTATTTTTAAACGTTTTTTTATCATTTCTTTTCCGCAAAAGATTCCCCACTATAACGCAGTATCATCCCGCTCCCATTGATTCCATTGACTTCAGCATGACGTCCAGAGTGTTATTGTTTATAGTTTTTGTGTTTTAAATAAAAGGTTAATACACACAATGTAACGAACTTAATTTGAATGAAATGCGTTAAATGTTTCAACAAGATCAACCGATAAAAGTAAGAAAATGGAAATTATTTGTAGTGGTGGGTGGCTTTAGTCATGATGAGTTTACAAAAAGCTAAAGGGTATATACTTACTATCTTCAAGATTCAAATCATTCCCAAATCATCATTCTGTCGGACATACAATGTTCACAAAGATCTTGCTAGTTTTAGTTTGAACCTAAAATATCGTGTTATACATGATTTTGTTTGCAGTGGATCGACCTCAGACTTTGATATCGTGTGGTCAACTTTTTGGCGTTAATCAGAATATTCGATCCGTTTTACGAGTCGACTAATTCCACAACGACCACTCACTTTGAGGGTAGTCGGGAGTAGTTGTGGGTAGTTGTGACAACCCGGAAATTTCTGACCAAATTTAAACTTTATCTTTATATTATTCCGACATAATAAGCAAAGTTTGTTAAGTTGAATCTCAAGAAGTGTAAACTGTATTCATACATTCATTTAACCTTGACCAAACCCTGACGATTCACGAACCATTATAATTGGATTGGAAAATATACGTGTATATATATATATATTTTTTATTACAAAAATATAATATTAACTTAGTCAAAAAACGTCCTGATTTAAAATAATATATTTTGATAAACAACGAGTCACTGATTTATAGAAGCAAATGACCACAACGCTCAATTTTATAAGTTACATTTTTATAAGGTAATTTATTAATGAGTAAGTCAAATTATTAATAAGGGTACACGTCGCGTAACGTAAAAGGCTAGTTTTCTAAACGTACGAAAGTGCGTTCGAAAAACCGAAAGTGGTACACGAGTCGAGTATCAACGTACGAGTCAACGGACCTAAAATTACAAGTCAACTATGTACATGAATATAATATAATATAAATTATATATTATATATAATATATATATAATAATATGTCGACAAACAAGAAAACAAAAAAATTGTGAGTTGAATTTTGGGCCATGCGACCGCATGAGAAATAGACATAAAACCCATGCGATCGCATGGCAGTCAGAATTCAGAAACATTCTATAAATTGGCCAGTTTGCTCAACACACACACACACACATATTAATATCTATATTACTCCGTATTATATTTTATATTTATTATTTATATTATATATTATTATTATTATTAAGATTAATATTATTATTAATCTTATAGTTAGAAGTATTATTATTAGTATTATTATACATAAAATACTACGACGAGGTCATGAGCGAATTATTTTCAAACAAGCCTTCCGAGCGGGATAGAGCTAGGGAAACTATGGGTTATAACTATGGAGGTTATGGGTAATATTCGTGAGTATTGTTCGCAAGTCAAACTAGTATTTATCATCTCCGTTGCGTCTACGTACTTTTCTGCAATATTGAATCACAATATTGATACGTAAGCATTTATATCTTATCTTTTATATATTAATTGTGTATTCATGTCTAGTGCTCGAGTATATATATTTATGCATGCTTGTATGCTAAATTTCCTCGTTAAACAGTTTATGATGAATCACGAATTAAATACATATATTACTGATAAAATGTATATGATATGCATGTTTTTGGAAAACTGGCGAAAATTCAATAACTTTTCATTTAGAAATCGCGTAATTTCGATGAACGAATTAAAAGATATGGTCAACTGAATTATGATTGACGTTAATTGGAATTGCTTTTGAATCCGCAATTGATACTTAAACAACTTATTTATAAGATTGATAAATTGGATTTTTGAATATTATTAGCCGAGTAAATGAATCCTTATATAAGGCACGTCTTGTTTTGTTGAACAATTGTCAAAATTGATTATTTTATCATATTTTAAAGCCTTATAAAAACTATAGTATTGAATCAGATTGACTTTTTGAAACGACTTTGGATAACTTTTGTATGTCGATCTCGAGCATTAGGATTGTGATACACTATGACCTGACCTAGCTTGATAGACATTTATTAACCAACATATGTTCTCTAGGTTGAGATCTACGGTTATTTGGTAATTCGAGTTTCGGTCACATTTTGGTGAACGACTTTATATGCTGCTAAGGTGAGTTTCATTTGCTCCCTTTTTAATTGCTTTTGCAATATATATTTTTGGGCTGAGAATACATGCACTTTATTTTAAACACAATGGATACAAGTACATACTAAATTCTAAATCGAGTTTGAATCGAAAATCCCTTAGCTTTGGTAACTAGTAACTGCCAGTTATAAGAACTGGTGGGCGCGAGTAGTAGTATATGGATCCATAGAGCTTGATATCCCCGTCCGAGTTAGAGCACTAGCCTTTTAACGGACGTATGCTATTTGAGAAGCTTACACGTTGGTTTGCGTGTATTATTAAGATGATTATACAAAGGGTATAAATTATATATACGTGAAGTTTAGTTACCAGGGTGCTCAATTTCGTAGAATATTTTGATAAACGTTTCTGGATGAAACAACTGAAATCTTGTGATCCACCTTTATGTACAAATTATGCAAAATATTAAAACTATGAACTCACCAACCTTTGTGTTGACACTTGTTAGCATGTTTATTCTCAGGTTCCCTAGAAGTCTTTCGCTGTTTGCTTATATGTTAGACAAGCTATGTGCATGGAGTCTTACATGGCATATTTTTCAAGGAAACGTTGCATTCACCAAATCATCACCATGTATCTTATTTTGACTGCATTGTCAACGGAAGTACTATTGTAAACTATTATATTACGGTGATTGTCTATATGTAGAAATCATCAGATGTCGAAAACCTTGATTTAAATATTCATTTATGGTGTGCCTTTTCAAAAGAATGCAATATTTACAAAACGTATCATATAGAGGTCAAATACCTCGAAATGAAATCGATGAATGACGTGTTCGTCCATATGGATTTGGAGCGATCTTCACAGTAGTCTGGAGTAGTCGCATGTGAACCTTCGTGACCTCTAAATAGTAAAATTTTTATCTTAGAATTTGAACTTGAAACTTTATATATTTTCACACTCAATGACAAATTCTTTACCATTAGGTACTGTAAGATCATTAACAAAAATGTCATCTAAGTACTACAATATCCGGTTTAGAACTAACCGTTACTTCCTTGTCGTAAAGCGAGTCTTCATCAAAGGTAACATCGCGACTGTGAATCACCTTTCTCCCCTCGTTATCCAAACACCGGTAACCCATATCATCAGTCCCATAACTGATAAACGTGCATTTCTTGACTTGGCCTCGAGCTTATATCTCTTCGCCTCTCCGTATCCTTGGTTTTCACATAAATATTGCAACTGAAGACCTGAAGGTTCATGTAACTCACCTTCTTACCCAACCAACATTATCTCACAAACAATTTCAGCACACCATGCAAATACTGATTTCCTATCATCATGAATCATCCGATCTACACTTCGCTGTTAAAGCATGTCTCAGTTTCCATTATACACTTGCAATCACTCTGGAACACAATTGTATTTCTTCTAGCAGATGGAGACACACCACAGGGAGCTGAACTTGAAACCATTAGAGGAAAATGAACTCTCGCGTATGATTAGAATCAGTTTTAGACACAGTTGGGACTTTCCAGATGCATTACTTCCATGTTAGAAGATGTGATGCTAGAGGATATTCAGAATTTGGGATATGAAAATGTAAATTGAGCGCCCAATATGTTTTCACTAATTACTTCTCATCAACATATTTTCATGATATGAAAATTAGAGAAAGTAATATATGTATATATATACTCAAGGAAAAACACAATCAAGTGAGGTCCACAAACCATTTTAGATTCAGTAAATGAGTTATCAGGTTTAATGTATACCATGAATTCTTGAAATTGAAACCACAAAACAAATCGTAAACATCTAATTGTCTGCAATATCGTTCCCATGATACATCAACAGTCAACACATAATGATGCAACTAGATGCCTTTGGAAACAATGTGGCGGTATAACCATCCGACTCTATGATCATCGGCTTACTCAGATAAATATGACCGAAACTAATATTATAGATAGTCTGCAAGTACATTAAAATTAAAACATAAAACTTAGTGATATAAATAAATAATGTTGAAATGGAATTCTTTATTCAAATTTCATATTGACATATACCATAACCATGGTTAGACGGGCTCGAGAACTATAACATGTGCATATTTTTTAGAGAAGAAAAAAAGGTTACATTAAAAAGGAAAATAAAAAGTCAAGTCATATATAACAGTTTGGAGTTTGCTTATTTCAAGTGTTGATGAAGTAATAGGTGACATGATCGTGTAGCCCAACAACATGTCGCAATATATAAGCCCAAAAGTCCTTTTCTTTCAAATCAATTGTTAGTAGAGGGATTTCCCCTAAAGGTTATATGCATAAATTTGATTTTTCTCATTACCGATGCGAGACTTTGATTTGCATCCTTACAAACCCTTAGTCAAACCTATGTCCCTCCCTAAGCCTCCCCTCCAACGATAACTGGGTTCACTCATCGTTGCGCGAGACCGAGGGGTGCAGCACGTCGCACCGTGCGTTCAGGGGTGCGCCCACCGCGCCGTCCACCACATCCGGGCTATAGCCTGCCTCTGATACCACTGATAGGATTGTATAGCTCAACAACATGTCCTATAATATAGCTTAAGAGTCCCTTTTTTTTCTAAAATCAATTAGTAGTAGAGAGAGTTCACTTTAGACTTATATGCTTACATTTGTTTTGTTCCATGACAGATGGAATTTTGGTTTACACTCTTACAATAGCCATTTCAAGTAATAGTTTTATAGTGCCTCATTCTTAAAGCAATATATCCACCTACACTCAAAAATGGATTTTGGGCGACTTTCAACCCATTTGACCCACTTTCCTTTTAGCGAAACTTTTTGAACTAACCCGTTGATTAAAAAGGTACCCAAATAAACCCAAGTTAATGGGTCGAATTTGTAAGTACTTTTAGGCATATAAGGACAATCAAAAATTTGACCAGCCGTTAATTACTTACCACAAAACATTTCGAACACAAGATCTTCGATTTAACTTTTTTTTTTTTTAGAACAGCGAATTTGGGATCACCCGAGGGGGACTTAACCACCCGTTGCGATCATCTCCTGTTTCGACTATGCCGATGCAGTGATATTAACCCGCCCCCTATCGCTGCCCGGGAGGAAACCTTGAACCGATCCAAGGGCACGGCCAAGTAAACCCCCCTTTACCCCCAACACAATGTGGGAAAGGTGTCATGGGTGGATCCTTACATGATGTTTGAATCCGGACTAGGTGACGAGTATATATACAAAATAAAAATCAAAACATCTCATAGCTATCAAACATTGTAATTCGTTTGGACAATATATTATACGAAAGAGAGAAAAACTCAGAAGGGTTAGGATAGAGTTAGTTTCCAGCCCAGTCCAACCCAATTGACCCGTATCAAACGATTATCTTTTGTGCATAAGTGCAAGATATATAATGCAAGTCACATTAAAACACAAAAGGAAAGCAAAGATCAATAGAACTATGTACGGTCAAGTGAGTTTTTATCCAGATTTGATTAAATGTCTCAGATAGGTAGAATCATTTTACTTCGTAGAAATTTTTTTATAACATCTCTAATCACATACATGTTCTAACATTGGAATTACTTATACCTTAATACCTTCCTTGACTTTAGCTTCAAACAGTGCATCAAGACAAGAAGAACCGAAATGTACGTTTTAAGTATATATAGTTCTGGGCTGAAGTACCATCCCGTAACATTGATTGATCTACATATATAAAGTATTAAGTATTTAATAATTAAAACACTTCATTAATTTCGGATTAGAATATAGGAGAGTTTAATTCGTTAACTTTCTTAAATAATGGTATTTAGTCAAAAAGTATATTTGAAAACGATCATATACTCCGTATTTCCGTAGACGTTCCACCGCCTGCAGGAATGAAAGACAGTTATTAACTGTTTAGTTGAATTCAATTCATACCTTTCCTTATCTAAATCCAAATCTAACCCTAACAGATAAATCCTCTAATCTTTATCAAAAACGTTTACAAATTCTATTTGTGAAAACGTTTTTGATGTGTCCTGTGTGAAAACAGTGTGAATTCAGTAAGGCATCTATTTTTTCAGTGCTCTTACAGCATAAAGGTATGGTATGGTATGAAGTCCAAACTGCTATTCAAAGGTATTCCTGATAATCTTCCAGAGATTGTTCAAAGATTGTCTAATTACCCGTTTTCATGTAATATATGGAATATCATCAATAGAATGGTATTAGCTGCAAGTGTATACTTTTTGTGGCATGAAAGGAATTGCAGGCTGTTTAGATCTGAGAAGAGGAGTGAAGAAGAAGTATGCAGGTTGATCCAAGATTTTATCAAGTGTAAGATGTTGACTTTGAAAGTCAAAAAGTCAAAGGCAGTCAACAGAGCTGCTAGCATATGGGGCATTGATTGGAAAGATTAGTGTATTTTACAGTTTTTCTGTATGTTGTATGCATTTGATGGTTTGTATGCCTTTGGGCTTGTTTTGAGGGCATGGATATTCCCAGCCTTGTGTTTGTGTTGGTATTTAATAAAATCTTGTTTGCCCGAAAAAAAAAAAAAAAAAAAAAACGTTTACAAATTCACGCACAGTAACCACAGAGAGGAAAACTTCACAAAATCCTAAAACACAAACTTCACATCATTATATCTTTCCTAAATCTCAACTATATCATCATCCGTTATCTATATCATCACATCTCTTTCATGACCTAAGATTCTATTTCGACTAATTGAACACTTTTCAAGAATCTATCCATCAATCTCAAGATCAAGATTTTTTTTTTATCTTGGGTGAAAATCTATAACCCCCAATTTAAAAAGCAACAAACTTTGAATACCCTTTACAATCTTCATCGTAACCCTAGTTTTCTTTTTTGATTTCTTGATTCCTGTTTGATCAATTTGTTGAAAGGGTTTGAAGATGGGAAGAAAAAGATCAAGATTTTAACAAATAATCAAGATTAATGGATCAGATGACATCTGCGCACTCTATTCCACCTCCTCTTCATACAAGAAACTTCAATCTGCATCAGTTTCAACAACAAAATTCTGAAGATGAACAAAATGGGACAAGTGGTCTCAACATGGGTGCTGTTGGTGCATAAATCCCGAGTTCTATTACGTTTATTGTTCTATTTGTTATGTACTTGATATTTCAGTCATATATGTACGTGGACACTTATACTTTGTGTTTATGATGCTTAGTATAATGTCGTGAATAGGTCAAGCAGTCGGTTGGCTGCTCAAGACCATCGACCGATGGTAGGGACCATCGGTCGAGGGACTGTCACCATCGGTCGAAGGTCCCCGACCACCGGCCGATGGTCGCTGTATTTAGTATAAATACGGGTTTCGTGGTTGATGTTTCGCGAGGTGTATATAAAATAGCTTATATTTTACGCAGAAAATACTATTAAATACGATACAATTTTACACAAGATATTTATTTATTTATAGAATGGATATACTTAAACCTTGCTACAACACTTATAGGCAGTGTACCTAATCGTACAGTAGTGTAGTTTTTAGTAAGTCCGGTTCGTTCCACAGGGAGATCTTTAAGCAAAGCTCAACGCTATTTTAGTTTACTTTTATAAAAATACAAATATATATATAAGTAATATTATTATTATAAAGAGGGGTTTTTACCGTTTAATGACCGGTTTGTCGATTTTAAAACTTTAGTCGCAGTTAAAACCTAATGTAAAATATAAAATAAATACAAGACTGTAAATTAAAGCGTAAAGTAAATAATGATAATGAAATTGCGAATAATAAAAATGCGAAAAAAATTAAATTGCGATAATTAAAAAGTACGATAATTAAAAGTGCGATAAAATGAAATAACAATAAATAAAAGTGCGATAATTAGAAGTGCAATTAAATATAAAATAAAGGAAATTAAATATGATATAAAAGAATTATGCTTATTTAAACTTCCGTAATCATGATGTTTGACGTGTTGATTTTAGTTTTATGCCCTTGGGTTAATTGTCCTTTGTCCTGGATTATTCAATATGTCCGTCTGGTTTTTGTCCATAACAGTCCATCAGTCATAAATATAAATTGCAAGTGTCCTTGTCAAATTATTATTATACCCGAAGATAAATATTCCAACTAATTGGGGATTCGAATTGTAACAAGGTTTTAATACTTTGTTTAATGAATACACCAGGTTATCGACTGCGTGTAAACCAAGGTTTTACTACTTTGTTAACAATTACACCAATTACCCTTGAATGTAATTTCACCCCTGTTTTAATTATTCTAGTGGCTATTAATCCATTCCCGTGTCCGGTTAAATGAACGATTATTCGTACATATAAATACCCCGCCCATCGTGTCCGATCGAGTGTATATGGTAATTTATAGGGACGCCCAATTGTAAATCTTTATATTAACATTAACAAACTTTCATTTAGTTAAACAAATATAAAGCCCATTAATAGCCCATAGTCTAGTTTCCACAAGTGTCGTTCTTTTGTCCAAACCCCAATTATGGTACAAA
This sequence comes from Rutidosis leptorrhynchoides, assembly GCF_046630445.1. Lineage (NCBI taxonomy): Eukaryota > Viridiplantae > Streptophyta > Magnoliopsida > Asterales > Asteraceae > Rutidosis > Rutidosis leptorrhynchoides. Next base: position 459,030,664 of record NC_092337.1, on the reverse strand, counting down.
GCCCAATTACCCAATTTTAGTAATTAGCCCAACATCATGATTACTTCGTTTTAAATAAGCATAATAATAACTTAGCTACGAGACATTAATGTAAAAAGGTTGAACATAACTTACAATGATTAAAAATAGCGTAGCGTTACACGGACAGAATTTCGACTTACACCCTTACAACATTCGCTAACATACCCTTATTATTAGAATTATAATTAAAATTAAAATTTAAATTATAAATATAAATATATTACGTATATATTGAGAGAGAGATGAAAATGGATGTTTATTTTGATCAGAATTCGGGTTGATTTATAGCCAGGATTGATTTTTGGGGCTCCGCGACTCGCGGCAAAATAGCCTTCAAACTCCGCGAGTCGCGGAGAGGTATTTTCAGTTTACTCCCTTGGAGTTTCCTGCTGCCGACGGTTTTAAATATATATATATAATATATATATAATTAATATAATTAATTATATATTATATTATATTTATGTATATAGTTAACTTGTAATTTTTAGTCCGTTGCGTCGAGCGTTAAGAGTTGACTCTAGTCCCGGTTCCGGATTTTCGAACGTCCTCGCGTACAATTTAATATCTTGTACTTTGCGTTTTGAATCTTGTACTCTTGTGATTTTGAGACGTTTCTTATCAATAATTGGAACCTTTTTGATTGTCTTTTGTTCTTTTGAGCTTTCTGGTCGTTTGCGTCTTCAAATCGTCGAATCTGTCTTTTGTCTTCACCTTTTATTATTTAAACGAATATCACTTGTAAATAGAACAATTGCAACTAAAAGCTTGTCTTTCTTGAGGAATAATGCTATGAAATATATGTTCGTTTTTAGCATTATCAAATATTCCCACACTTGAGCGTTGCTTGTCCTCAAGCAATATCGTCTTGAAATACTAGAATCACTTTTTTATTCTTCACACTTTGTACATCAGTGATTTCTATACGGCGGTATAAACAATGGTAGTAACGATATGGTTTACAGTCCCACATGACTATAAAAATTTAGATCCATTAAGGAAATTGGATCTTTATGAAAACATTTGATCTTTTGAAAATTAAATCTAGTTTTTACCCTAGATAAATTTTCCGGAATAACCCTTTACCGGTGTTTGCAAAATATTTTTGTGGGTTTGATGGGTTTCAGATTTGAAAATTTTAGCTCAAAACTTGCGGTTTTGTGTCACCCACTTGCTAACCTTGTATTTGGAAAGCAACACGTCCAGTTTACTTGTTCCGTATATTGCCTTTCGGCAAACTACCGTCCGGTTGTAAAGGAAAGCGTTGAACAAGCAACTGTTAAGGCAATGTCCCGTGACATGCTTTTGATTATGGTCTATAACTTGTCGGACGCAATTACTATCCTTGGTAGGAGCAATAGTAAAGCTCACCCTTATAATTTGTCGGTCTGGCACAAGGTCCTGTCTTTGACCATGCTATGCAACCACCGTTCTTACGGTTGACACCCGATTTAGTTCAGGTGACCTAATGAATTCCAGGTGAATTCCTAGGATTTTACGTTCAATGGTAATGAACGCATTGAAAATAGGGTTTTCAGAAAACAAATCGGTTTGTAATTTTGATCAAAATATTTTCTCGTTTAAGCTCGAGTTTAGATATCATTGAATTCCATGAGTTTGTAATTCTCAATCTTTAAGGTCAATCTCAAGGATTGAGTAATATCAGTCTTAAAAGCTGATTTTTAATCTTTAAGGAGATTATCCTTTCTGGGGATCTGATTCATTAGTCTTATCCAGCTAATTTGCACGGTGCCTCCCCATTGTACGAGATAAATCCTTCTCATGGTTAGGATAAATCTGACCACATGGCGACCCTGTTTAATGCTGAGGTCCGTGGATTTCCTGCTGATTTTAGTGATGACTTTTCTAGATTTTTCGTCAACCTACAGCTGGTCTGAACGACAACTTCATGACCTAAATCAAGAAGCGCGTGTCTTTTTCGGAAGACTTTACTTCCTTTTAATGATGGAATTGATTCATCGTGTAGATCCATCTCTTCTTTTCTTTCATTGGGTAAAACAGTTTAGTTTAGTTCAAAGCAAAAGTATTTTCAGTTATTTGTTACAAATATATGTGGCATATGTTTAAAATAACTTGGTAAATTTTCCCACACTTGGCTTTTTATTTCTTTTTATCGTCCTCTATTCCATTTTAAATGAATTTTAACATTTTAGTTTGTTTCTCAATTTATCTCCTTTCCGAGGTAACAATAATTTCGGTGTTAAAACCTAGTTTTATCGTTCATAAATATGTATAAACATGATTTTAATTCATTTAATTGAAAATTTTACTAGAATTGGGTAGTCAGTATATAAGACTAGGGCTGTTCTTTTTTATCAGAGAGCACTAGATTCTAATACAACTACTGCTTTACTAGTATTTTTAATGGTAACCAAGTGTTTAATACAAAAATTTTTAAAATCCGAAAGAATTTAACCCCTTCCCACACTTAAGATCTTGCAATGCCCTCATTTGCAAGAAATCAGTAACAATTTAAATTATTGAGGGTGATTTGTGTGAAAATGATTAAATTTTTACCAAAGTTTCCAAATATATTGGCGTTTGTTTGCTGAATGATAAATGGTGCACGTCATTTGTTCATTCCGTCTTGTTGTTATTTCACATATATTTTGCATCATTGTCGTCAAAATTACTTGCTTTTGCTGAACTTAATGCCAGTCTTTGAAAATGCGTTGTTTTACCCTGTTGTGTACATAAGATAAACTGCAAACATATATACATATTTTTGAAGTTTGGTATATTACCCCACATTCAAAAATTATTAAAATCTAAGAATAAAAGTTAGATAAATATAAAAATGATTACAATATTAACAAAAAATATTAAACATATCAATAATTACAAATTACAAAATAAAAATAAAAATAAGTAAACTAAGGATGATATTGGTACCAATAGGGGTTCCACGCATAACCATAAGTGCTATAGAATGCCTCGGCAGGGTCATACGTAGGATATGGTGGCTGCATCTCTATCGACCAAGGAGGGAAGACGGGTTTCGGTGTAGGAATATAGTTTCTACCTATATGTTGGCAATGCGCTATGATCTGGTTCTGATGAACTTGCCAATCTTCAAATGCTCTCTGTCTAGCATTTTCGTATTCCTGAGAAGCTATAAACCTTTGCATTTCTTGCATCTGGTTCCCCCCTCCTACATTACCTTGTTCCTGGTTTCTCTCTACCTGTGGATGTCTACCATTGTATCGTACTGCGGCGTTATTTCGCCGCTTCAACACTTTCGCACCATGGTATACATTTAAACCTATAGTGTCGCGGGGTTCCGGCTCTTCTACTAATAATCCCCCCCGACTTATATCCACACCGAGATATTCACCAATCAAAGTAATAAAAATACCACCCCCTATTATGCTATGTGGACGCATCCCTCGAACCATAGCTGATAAATAATAACCCACACAATATGGTATACTTACAGCGCTGTGTGGGTCTCGAATACACATATGGTAAAACAAATCTTGTTCATTTACCTTTTCTTTGTTTTTACCCCTTTGTGTAATCGAGTTAGCTAAAAATCTATGTATTACTCTTAATTCGGCTCTATCTATATCCAAATAAGAGTAGTTTCCCCCTTTAAAACGGTGATGGCTTGTCATTTGACTCCACACACCGTGTGTATCAAAATTTTCATCTATTTTCCTACCGTTTAGTATCAATCCTCTACAATCGGCAGACGCTAATTCCTCAGGCGTATATATACGTAAAGCCTGAGCCATGTCTAGTAAAGACATGTGGCGCATCGATCCGCCTAACAAAAATCTAATAAAAGAACGATCGGTTAAACTAGCTACCCGATCATTCAACTCTATACTACATAACAACTCTTCACACCATACTTTATATACAGGTCTGCGTATGGTGAATAAACATATCCAGTCATTAAAATAAGAATTACCATACCTCTGTACCAGTAATTCCCTAATTGGCCCGGCCAATTCTACAGCTTCCAAGGGTCCCCATTCTATGACCCTTGGTACCTCAACAACCTTGGAATGAAGAGTATGCAAACCCCGTTGATATTTTGGATAATCTATCCAAAGTCTGTCAAATCGCAGGTTCGGGTGCAACTGTTCCAAGTGCATATCTGAAAAGGTCATGACTGGATGAGGTACATCCTGCTTGTAGTAGTTATCTACCTCCTGTTGTTCCAAGTTCTCAGCAGGAGCATGGCGGGCTTGGGATGAAGATTCACCCCTTTCAGTCTGCAAAACACATCAAACACAAATTTTGTGCATCCAAATATGCATTAGTGTCAGCAAAATCATCAATCAAAATAATTACAATGACATTATCAATTTATATCAAACTTAAGCTTATTTTCACATTTTTATCAAATCTACACTTTTTCAAATAAGCATATACGAAAATTTTCGCCAAGTTCATAAGCATTCAACTCAAATAACATGTCAAAATAATCATTACTAGCAAATAAACAAGTCTCAAATGGCATTATCTTTCAAAAATCAAGTTCATGAATTTTGGACTTGAAAAAGTCCACTTTAATTCTCAAAATCATGTTTAGGCTCAAAGTTTGGATCATTTAACTACCTAGACATGTTACACTACTCAATTTAGCAACAATTCATGACAAAAATCGGCCATAACCTGTTTATATCAAAAAGCCCCAAATTGCTCAAGAACACAAACCCTAGATTTTAAAGATTTTGAAGTTTTTGGCTTCAAATCATGTTAACAAGCATCAATCTAGGTTATACATGCATAATATACTAACAATTTAACACTAATTACACTAAAAATTAACAAAATTCAAATTATGAAAATATGCTCAAGAACACACTAAAATTCGGATTTAAAGGTGATTTGGGGTGTAATTGTACCTGTTTTCTTGAGTAGTTCCTAGATATCATCCTTCTCAACATGATTGTAGTGAAAAATTTGAAGATTAACGGTGAAAAATCGAGTTTTTGGGATGATTTTCGTGGGTTTTCTCGGGTTTTTTCGCAGCTATTTCGGGTGTTTATGTGTGTGTGTGAGTGATCAGTTCGAGCAGCTAGTTTTATTTTTTTTCTGTAATTTGGTCCCTCCGCGAGTCGCGGAGGTTTTCACTGAAAACTCCGCGAGTCGCGGAGTTACTTTTTTTTTTTTTTTTTTTTTTTTTTTTTTTTTTTTATTTTTTTTGTTTTTTTTTTTTTTTTTTAATAATAATCTTTAACTTATAAAACAATTAAGAAATTAATTTTAAAATTTTGTTTCCCTTGTTATTTAGGACGAGGTCGTTTCGGATCGATGTCCTAGTTCGTCCCTCGACAAAATTTTAAAATTTGTCTTTTTGTAGCGATTGTTTTAAAAGCTAAGATTTTTGGGTTTTTTCAATGTTTTTGGTATACTTTAAATCAATAAGATTAAAAATAATGATAATAAAAGTTCTCGTCCCTCCCTCGGGTAAAGCAATTTCGGTTCAAAGACCTAGTCTTCAACTTACGACGAATTTTAAAAATCATATTCTTAACTTAATGAGATAAAGTAAATTTTTGTTTTTAAATTCACACAACTTAAATATAAAATTCAAAATTAAAATTAAAAATTCACACCAAACTCAAAATTTAAAATGCATAAAATTAAAATTTCATATTTTAAAAAATAAAAATTCACACCAAACTTAATTTAAAAATTCATAAATTCATACCAAACTTATATTAATTTTTCAAATATTTACAATTTTAAAAATATTGTTTTTACAAAGTTTACAATATTAATTTAAGGTTTAAATATTAAGATTAAAAACATAATAAAATTAAAAATCTTTTTGTCTTTTTATCCCACTTTAATCAATCAAATATTATCAAAAATATGCGCCCCTCTTTTCGGTAAAGTAATTTCGGTTCCAAGACCTAATTTAACTCATGACGAATTTTTGAAATATTTTGGTTTGATTGTTTAAAGATATTTATACCTTAAGAATAAACGTTAAATTTCGCAGTGATGTAATAAATTTTTGAAGGATATCAATAATTTCGGTCGCCAAACCTAATTTTATTTAATACCAATTTAATACTTTTTAGCGAACAAATTAGCGTTTATTATCAAAAGGTTAAAAATAAAAATAAAAATAAAAACTATACAGACATACCTGTGAAATAGATTTCTTAGTTGTATGATCTATTATATTCATAAGATAGTCGGTTTAATTGGTCTTCCATGGCTGCATAGGCGTAACCTCGAGCATTCATTGTCTTTTCTTCTAAACATATGAACGGTCCGTCTCTGCATAAAGTAACAAATTCGGTATTTGAATAAGTTTGATTATTTGAACATTTACCTCCATGTGACCATTTTCCGCATTTGTGACATTTTTCTAGGTGTCGTGCTCTTCTTTTTGCTGCGGATTTTGATTTTCCTTTACCAAATTGTAACTTATTATCTTCGCATCTGGATCCTTTTCTAACTCCGTCCATTCTTTCTCTGATTACTGATACTAATTCACTCGGGAGTATGTCATTATTACGTTTAGTGATCAAAGCGTGTAGCATTAGACCATGGTTTAATTCACAGGCAGTCTTCATTTTGTAAAAACCTAAAAAAATAAAAATTCAGAATGGGGGGAGAAGACTAGTTCTTTAGGGTCTGCTAGGGAAAGACCATATGTGTTCCATTTTCGAGAACTACACGAAAACAGACAATCTAACTCTAACAGAAATACATATTATCCTTTAAAGATTTGATTCTCCCCACACTTAGTTAGCTGTGGTATCGAAATTGTGAGTAACTTCGTTGTCGACTTCCATCGGACCCTGTATGTAATGTTTAACTCTGTGACCATTAACTTTAAATTCAATCCCATTTGAATTTATTAATTCTATCGTTCCGTATGGGAAAACTCTTTTGACTATGAATGGTCCAGACCATCTTGATTTCAATTTTCCAGGAAATAGCTTGAATCGTGAATTGAAAAGAAGAACTCTGTCTCCTTCTTTGAATTCTTTTGAACTTCTGATTCTTTTATCATGCCATTTCTTCGTTCTTTCTTTATAGATTAACGAATTTTCGTATGCTTCATGTCTTAATTCTTCTAATTTGTTTAGTTGACTTAATCGTAGACGTCCGGCTTCATGTAAATCAAGATTACATGTCTTCAAAGCCCAAAATGCTTTGTGTTCAATTTCTACTGGAAGATGACATGCTTTTCCATAAACAAGTCTAAAAGGTGTGGTTCCAATTGGAGTTTTGTAGGCTGTTCTAAAAGCCCAGAGTGCATCCTCCAATTTAATGGACCATTCCTTCGGATTTGATCCTACGGTTTTCTCTAGAATACGTTTTAAAGCTCGGTTAGTATTTTCAACTTGTCCACTTGTTTGTGGATGATATGCGGTGGAGATTTTATGAGTTACTCCATATCTTTTAAGAACTTTCTCAAGTTGATTATTACAGAAATGAGTACCCCGATCACTTATTAAAGCTTTCGGTGTTCCAAACCTTGCAAAAAGACGTTTTAAAAAGTTTACTACAACTCGTGCATCGTTAGTTGGGAGAGCTTGTGCTTCCGCCCATTTAGATACATAATCAATGGCTACGAGTATATATAGATTATTATGAGATTTTGGAAATGGACCCATAAAGTCAATATCCCAAATGTCAAATACTTCACATACTTGGATGACATTTTGTGGCATTTCATCGCGTTGACTTATTCTTCCGGCCCTTTGACATGCATCACAGGATTTGCAAAGAAGGTGTGCGTCTTTGTAAATTGTAGGCCAATAGAATCCAGCTTCATAAACTTTTCTTGCTGTTAGTTGAGGCCCATAATGCCCTCCTGTTGGTCCTGTGTGACAATGGTTTAAAATTTTACTAGCTTCATTTCCAAATACACATCGGCGTATTATTCCATCGGGACAACTTTTAAACAGATGTGGATCTTCCCAGAAATAGTGTTTTATATCACTGAAGAATTTCTTTCGTCTTTGGTACGATAATCCTTTTTCAAGGAATCCACAAACTAAGTAGTTTGCATAGTCTGCAAACCATGGGATTTCTTTATAATCTATCTTCAATAGATATTCATCAGGAAAGTTGTCTTGTATGGCCGATTCATTCAGAACTTCTAATTCGGGATTTTCAAGACGAGAAAGATGATCAGCGGCGAGATTTTCTGCTCCTTTTTTATCTCGGATTTCAATATCAAACTCTTGTAAGAGTAAGATCCAACGGATTAATCTTGGTTTAGCATCTTGTTTTGAAAATAGGTATCTAAGAGCAGAATGGTCTGTATAGACCACCGTTTTTGCTAGAACGAGATATGATCGAAATTTGTCAAAAGCAAAGACAATAGCAAGGAGTTCTTTTTCAGTAGTTGTATAGTTCGTTTGTGCTCCTTGTAATGTCTTACTAGCATAATATATAGGTTGAAATCGTTTTTCAATCCTTTGTCCTAAAACGGCTCCCATTGCAAAATCACTTGCATCGCTCATTAGTTCAAATGGTAGATTCCAATTTGGTGTTATCATGATCGGTGCATTGGTGAGTTTCTCTTTAAGAATATTAAAAGATTTGATACATTCATCTGAAAAGATGAATGGCGCATCCTTTTCTAGGAGTTTATTCATAGGAGTGGCAATTTTAGAAAAATCTTTTATGAAACGTCGGTAAAAACCGGCATGCCCTAGAAAACTCCTAACTCCTCTAACATTGGTGGGATGTGGAAGTTTAGCAATTACATCTACTTTAGCTCTATCCACTTCAATTCCTTCTTTTGAAATTTTATGTCCAAGAACGATGCCTTCTTTAACCATGAAATGGCATTTCTCCCAATTAAGTACTAGATTTGATTTTTCGCATCTAATTAGCATTCGTTCCAGATTAACTAGACATGATTTAAATGTATCACCGAAGACTGAAAAGTCATCCATGAATACTTCCATGCATTCTTCTATCATGTCATGAAAAATCGCCATCATACACCTTTGAAAGGTTGCAGGGGCGTTACAAAGTCCAAATGGCATGCGTTTGTAAGCAAAAGTACCATAAGGGCACGTGAATGTGGTTTTCTCTTGATCTTCGGGTGCTATTGGAATTTGAAAATATCCGGAAAATCCATCTAGAAAACAATAGTAACTATTTCCGGCTAATCTTTCCAACATTTGATCTATGAAAGGTAAGGGAAAGTGATCTTTTCTGGTGGCGTCATTTAATTTTCTATAATCAATACATACACGCCATCCTGTTACAGTCCTAGTAGGAATAAGCTCATTTTTCTCATTTGTGATAACAGTCATGCCACCCTTCTTAGGCACGCATTGAACTGGGCTTACCCATGGACTATCAGAAATTGGATATATCAAACCTGCATCTAGCAGTTTAATAATTTCCTTTTTAACTACATCTTGCATATTAGGATTTAGTCTTCGTTGGCGTTGCACATACGTTTTATGACCTTCTTCCATAAGGATTTTATGTGTGCAATACGAAGGACTTATTCCTTTAATATCATGAATCTTCCATGCAATGGCTGGTTTATGAGCTTTCAACACAGAAATGAGTTGTGATTTCTCATTTTCAGTAAGAGAAGACGATATTATTACAGGTAATTCAGATTCACCATGTAAATAAGCGTATTCCAAATGGTTTGGAAGTGGCTTTAACTCTAATTTCGGAGGTTCTTCTATTGATGATTTATATCGATATCTGTCTTCTTCTTTTAGCATTTGAATTTCTTCTGTTGTTGGTTCATATCCATTAGCTATAAGTGTAGCTAACATTTCAGATTCATCAATTGGTTCATTACCTTCTCCTAAAGAACATTCTCCTGTTCCTTGTAATTCTGGAAATTCTTTTAATAATTCTGCATGTGCATCTATAGTTTTAATATAATAACATGTATCATCTGCAGATTGTGGTTGTTGCATTGCTCTATCAACTGAAAAGGTAACACTCTCATCCTCTATACTTAGGGTCAGTTTCTTACCGAACACGTCTATCATTGCTTTAGCCGTGTTTAAGAATGGTCTTCCTAATATGAGAGGAACTTGAGAATCTTCTTCCATGTCCAGAACAACAAAATCTACTGGAAATACTAAAGTACCAACTTTAACTAGCATGTTCTCCATTATCCCTCTAGGATATTTTATTGATCTATCGGCTAGTTGTATGCTTATTCTGGTTGGTTTCAATTCTCCAAGGTCTAGTTTAGCGTAAAGTGAATACGGCATTAGATTTATACTAGCACCTAAATCTGCTAATGCTTCTATTGAACTAAGACTACCCAGAAAACATGGAATTGTGAAACTTCCTGGATCAGATAGTTTTTCTGGTATCTTATTCAACAGCACTGCTGAACAATTAGCATTCATAGTAACAGCCGAGAGTTCTTCCATTTTCTTTCTATTCGTGATTAGATCTTTCAAGAATTTAGCATATCTTGGCATTCCTGAAATTACATCAATGAAAGGAAGATTTACATTTATCTGTTTAAACATATCCAAGAATTTGGATTGCTCGGCTTCAAGTTTCTCTTTCTTCATTTTACTTGGATAAGGAAGAGGTGGTTGGTATGGTTTAACATAAGGTTTATCCTTAACTGTGTTATCTTCATTAACCTTTTCAACTACCGGTTCTTTTTCCTTATCCTGATCAGGTTGTGGTTCTTGTGGAGTAGGAATAGTTTCATCAGAAGTTACAGGTATTTCAGGTGGTTTAAGTGTTGTACCACTTCTTGTGGTAATAGCTTTAGCTGTTTCATTCCGGGGGTTAGCATTTGTATCACTAGGTAAACTTCCCGGTTTTCTTTCACCTATTAACCTTGCTAGGTTACTTACTTCTTGTTCCAGATTTTGAATAGAAGCTTGTTGATTTCTAAATGCTTGAGCATTTTGTTCATTGGTTTGTTTTTGAGATGTGAAAAACTGCGTTTGAGTTTCAACTAGCTTCGTCATCATATCTTCTAAATTTGGCTTTTTATCATCGGTTTGTTGTGGTGGTTTGTTTTGAAAATTAGGTCTTTGCTGATTATAAGTGTTGTTGGATACTTGTTGATTGCTAGGACCTTGTTGGTTGTTGTATGGAATATTTCGGTTATAGTTCTGATTTTGGTTGTAAATAGGTCTTGGCGGTTGATAATTATTCTGATAATTATTTCCAGGCCTTTGGTTTATGTATGAAATATTCTCTCTTTGTTCCATTGTTAATTCAATACTGAGACAATCTTTTGTCAAATGTGGTCCTCCACACTGCTCACAACTAATTCGTATAGCATGAATATCTTTAGTCATCTTTTCCATTCGTCTCTCGAAAGCATCTATCTTTGCGGAAATGGAATCTAAGTCATGGCTAGAATCGGCTCTAGCTGCTTTAGATGATCTAATGATGTCTTTTTCTTGGTGCCACTCATGTGAGTGGGAAGCAGTATTATCAATAATTTTGTAAGCATCAGTTTCGGTTTTCTTCATAATAGAACCACCAGCTGCTATATCTATGTCTTTTCTTGTAGTGATGTCGCATCCTTGGTAGAATATTTGTACTATTTGACAGGTGTCTAAACCATGTTGCGGACATCCTCTTAATAACTTCCCATATCTTGTCCACGCCTCATATAGAGTTTCATTTGGTTTCTGTGTGAACGTAACAATTTCTGCTTGAAGTCTTACGGCTTTAGATGCAGGAAAGAATTGTTTAAGAAATTTATCAATTAAAACGTCCCATGTATCGATCGCCCCTTCAGGTAACGATTCCAACCAATCTTTGGCTTCTCCCTTTAAAGTCCAGGGAAATAACATGAGATATATCTGTTCATCCTCCACTTCTCGTATTTTAAATAGTGTGCAGATCCTATTAAAGGTACGTAGATGTTCATTTGGATCTTCCTTCGGCGCACCACTAAATTGGCATTGATTAGTCACCATGTGTAGAATTTGTCCTTTGATTTCATAATCTGGCGCATTAATGTCTGGATGAGTAATTGCGTGACCTTGGCCAGTGCGTTTAGCTCTCATTCGGTCTTCCATACTTAAAGGTTCCAGATTTTCCATAATTGAATTTGTTGACTCGGTATCACTGAATGATTCTGATTTAATAGTTCGTTCCTCAACAATCTCTGTTTGAATGATTGGTGGTTCCGGAGGAAAGTTTAATGGTTCAGGATCTATGAACCGTTCCTGAATATTTTCTGGATTCTCAATTGTGAGGTTTGTTTCAAAAAATGGATTATCGGAAATTTGAACTGAAGTACTTGGTCGACTGGATGATGATTCTAAAGAAAAATCAACGGCGGTTATATTTGTTAAACGATGTCTTGATCTAGTTACAGGTGGTGAACGTACAAAAGGTGATGAACGTCTTGCTCGGTGCATTCACTGAATATCCTATTAGTTTTTAAAAGGAAAGAAAAATTATAATAAGTTATCCAATCAATAGACTTTTCTGATTTTGCCCACGTTTCGAATAGCCAAAAGATGCAGCAGAGGGGCAGGATTCGTTTGGTCTCAATATAATTGAGGACTGTTTGGCTCCAATAACCCGGTCCACGTACAAATCCAACTATTACTACGAACCAGAAAATTTTGATGTCTATCAATTTAACCACTTAAAATAAATTTTCGTAATTTTAAGAAATTTAGATAAGAAGTATAGAAAATTCTAAGTCCTAAAAACTAGAATGGCGAGAAATAAGAGAGAAAAAGATTGCGCGTCGAAAAATGTCGAAAAAGAAAAATGGTTGAAAAATAAAAGGTGACGGAAAAATAAAAGAAACTTATCAAAACTTAAAAATACTTAACTAATTTAACCTTATTACTACAACTAACTTAAAATTATAATCGCAAATTGAAATTACTAATTGGAATGATAATTGATACATAGTAAAAGGTCTAAAAATATTAAAGCTTACAGGAAAAACTAAATCCCAAATGGAAATAACTTAAAAAGAAACTAAAACTTAAAAAGGCGTCGCAAAATTCTAAAGCACCTAATTCTTAGTCTAAAGAAAAAGCACTTAAGGAATTCTACGGCAAAGCCTAAAAATCTAGGAGTAAAAATAAATATAGCAAAAACTAAGTTTAAAATTAATTATGAGCTAAAAAATACAAATATTACGCTACAACGATTAAAAAGGTACAAAATATAAAAATATACAAAAAGTTGTAAAAAGTACAATTTTTATAAAAATATTATTTTTATATTATTTATTTAATAAAACTACAAATTTTACAATTTTAATTAAACTAATTAAACAAAATACATAAATATAAAGTAAAAAGTAAAAATAAAACTAAAATTAATAATAATAATAATAATTAAGTAATTAATAATAATAATAATAAATTAAAACCCGTGATTAGGGTTTTGTCCGTGTGTCAGAGGGCCTCCGCGAGTCGCGGCAAATAAAGAGAAAAACCCCGCGAGTCGCGGGGATCCAGAAATCAGTTGACAGGTTTTGTTTTTACGCGTTTTTCTTTATTTTTTTTTTTTTTTTATTTTCTGTTTTCTGTTTTTAATTTAAATAAACGATTTTTAATAAAATTTATATTTTTATAAATTAAAATAAAGATAAAGAAACTTATAAAACTTAAATATTTAACAAAATCCTAAAAATACTTATATTTTTGTTTTTCTTTTTATATTTTTGAATAATTAAAACGTAATTTTTACAAAAACGACTTTTAATAAAAGTAAATAAAATCTTTTTTTTTTTTTTTTTAGCGTTGCGCTTCCGGCTTTTAAGATAGTTCCCCGGCAGCGGCGCCAAAAATACTTGATGTTTCGCGAGGTGTATATAAAATAGCTTATATTTTACGCAGAAAATACTATTAAATACGATACAATTTTACACAAGATATTTATTTATTTATAGAATGGATATACTTAAACCTTGCTACAACACTTATAGGCAGTGTACCTAATCGTACAGTAGTGTAGTTTTTAGTAAGTCCGGTTCGTTCCACAGGGAGATCTTTAAGCAAAGCTCAACGCTATTTTAGTTTACTTTTATAAAAATACAAATATATATATAAGTAATATTATTATTATAAAGAGGGGTTTTTACCGTTTAATGACCGGTTTGTCGATTTTAAAACTTTAGTCGCAGTTAAAACCTAATGTAAAATATAAAATAAATACAAGACTGTAAATTAAAGCGTAAAGTAAATAATGATAATGAAATTGCGAATAATAAAAATGCGAAAAAAATTAAATTGCGATAATTAAAAAGTACGATAATTAAAAGTGCGATAAAATGAAATAACAATAAATAAAAGTGCGATAATTAGAAGTGCAATTAAATATAAAATAAAGGAAATTAAATATGATATAAAAGAATTATGCTTATTTAAACTTCCGTAATCATGATGTTTGACGTGTTGATTTTAGTTTTATGCCCTTGGGTTAATTGTCCTTTGTCCTGGATTATTCAATATGTCCGTCTGGTTTTTGTCCATAACAGTCCATCAGTCATAAATATAAATTGCAAGTGTCCTTGTCAAATTATTATTATACCCGAAGATAAATATTCCAACTAATTGGGGATTCGAATTGTAACAAGGTTTTAATACTTTGTTTAATGAATACACCAGGTTATCGACTGCGTGTAAACCAAGGTTTTACTACTTTGTTAACAATTACACCAATTACCCTTGAATGTAATTTCACCCCTGTTTTAATTATTCTAGTGGCTATTAATCCATTCCCGTGTCCGGTTAAATGAACGATTATTCGTACATATAAATACCCCGCCCATCGTGTCCGATCGAGTGTATATGGTAATTTATAGGGACGCCCAATTGTAAATCTTTATATTAACATTAACAAACTTTCATTTAGTTAAACAAATATAAAGCCCATTAATAGCCCATAGTCTAGTTTCCACAAGTGTCGTTCTTTTGTCCAAACCCCAATTATGGTACAAAGCCCAATTACCCAATTTTAGTAATTAGCCCAACATCATGATTACTTCGTTTTAAATAAGCATAATAATAACTTAGCTACGAGACATTAATGTAAAAAGGTTGAACATAACTTACAATGATTAAAAATAGCGTAGCGTTACACGGACAGAATTTCGACTTACACCCTTACAACATTCGCTAACATACCCTTATTATTAGAATTATAATTAAAATTAAAATTTAAATTATAAATATAAATATATTACGTATATATTGAGAGAGAGATGAAAATGGATGTTTATTTTGATCAGAATTCGGGTTGATTTATAGCCAGGATTGATTTTTGGGGCTCCGCGACTCGCGGCAAAATAGCCTTCAAACTCCGCGAGTCGCGGAGAGGTATTTTCAGTTTACTCCCTTGGAGTTTCCTGCTGCCGACGGTTTTAAATATATATATATAATATATATATAATTAATATAATTAATTATATATTATATTATATTTATGTATATAGTTAACTTGTAATTTTTAGTCCGTTGCGTCGAGCGTTAAGAGTTGACTCTAGTCCCGGTTCCGGATTTTCGAACGTCCTCGCGTACAATTTAATATCTTGTACTTTGCGTTTTGAATCTTGTACTCTTGTGATTTTGAGACGTTTCTTATCAATAATTGGAACCTTTTTGATTGTCTTTTGTTCTTTTGAGCTTTCTGGTCGTTTGCGTCTTCAAATCGTCGAATCTGTCTTTTGTCTTCACCTTTTATTATTTAAACGAATATCACTTGTAAATAGAACAATTGCAACTAAAAGCTTGTCTTTCTTGAGGAATAATGCTATGAAATATATGTTCGTTTTTAGCATTATCAGTGGTTTTGTGTTAGGTTACACACCATAAACCCTTAGGCCGTCGTATTACTTGCTGCTAATCGTCCCAAAACCCTTACCAACCGAATACACAGTCTTAGGCATCAATTCTATCAATTATTCATTGGTTAATTCGATCCCGTTAGTCTAATACGTATTCGACTCATTCTAATTAGTGTTTCCGCCATTAATCTAGATACAACGTATGATCTAAGGTCCAAACTACATCTACAAAGTGGTATCAGAGCGTTGTGTTGCTGATCCATACGTTTTTGAGTCGAATTTTTGATTTTTGTGATTAGGGTTTGTGTCAAAACGGGTTTCAATTAAAAGGTTGGAACTTTTACGTTTAAATCCAGTGTTTTCGAGTGTTTTTGTGTTCAAAGGTGTTTTTGTGAAGTTTTCATCGGTTTTGTTTGAGTCCAGAACGTTAGAATCAATCAAAATTTGAGTTTTGGCCAAAAACCCTAGTTTTTTCTGCCCAGATACGTAAGAACTACCCTCGGCCGATCGTCATTGACCATCGACCGAGTGTCTTGACCTTCGACCGATAGTCACTCACACTCGACCGATCGTATTAAGTTGAACCGGAGGACAGTTTGTGATAACCTTGAACCGATCGTCATTGACCATCGACCGAGTGTCTTGACCTTCGACCGATAGTCACTCACACTCGACCGATCGTCTTAAGTTGAACCGGAGGACAGTTTGTGATAACCTTGAACCGTTTGTCTAGACCATCAACCGTTCGTCCTTAGACCATCGACCGATTGTCTCAGTCCTCCGACCGATCGTCTCAGTCCATCGGCCGATCCTCTTTTAATCCAGAATAATTTAATTAATCCATAATTAATCACTTAATCAGTTAATAATGTCTGATACAAACGAGAAATTAACAAACGAATACAGTGCACTTGTTATTGCACCCGGAATTCAAAGACTATTATTAAGCGAAAGTGAATCAGGATCTAACAATAAAGTTCCGAGGCTTGAAAACTTAAAAGACTTTTTAGAATGGAAAGTTAGGTTTGTGATTTACCTTAATGGACAAGATTCTCGACTTTGGGAGTGTATTGAGACTCCTTTTGTTTGGCCATCAGGGGCTGACGGTGAACCTAAAGAAACTCATGATTTTGATCCCGCAGAACGCGAAGGGTATAATCTTGAGTGTCGGTGTTATGCTCAGTTAACGCAAGCCTTGTCTAAGGAAATCTTCGGTCAGTTTAAGAACCGTTATAAGACGTGCTATACTCTTTGGCAGGCTATTGTGTCCGCAACTGAGGGTACTGCTACTTATAAAGCAACTAAAGGTAAAGTGTTGAAGGATGAGTGGAAGGTGTTTGCAGCCCTTCCAACAGAAACTTTGAGCCAGACTTTAGAAAGGTACAGGTTATTGGTTGCCGAGATGACGGATTATGGGATTGAGGTAAAAGATGATAAGGCAATAAAAGTGTTGGCACTTGGTCTTCCTGAGAAGTGGGATTATGAAGTAGAGAAGATCCAAAACCTATATGTTGCTTCTGGACGTCCTTTGACATTGACTGCATTTACTTCAAAGTTAATGGAGAAGGATATTCAGGTTGAGGCCAAAAGGAAAAGGCTTGGTACTGTAGCAGCCAATGTCACATCTAGTGCTTCTTCTTCTGGTCATGCTCCATTGCAGACAGCGTACATCACAGCAAATGCAAATCAGATATCTGCACCAAAGTCACAATCTGGTTACTTTAATGCCAAAATACAGAACTCTACAATTAAGATGATTGAGGACGTTCCGACTCAGCAGACTCAGATTCCACCTCAGACTCAGACTCAGAGTCCTATGTTTCAAACTGACAATATCAGGAAAAGATCTATTGAGTCCATTCAGGAGGACATGGCTTTAGCTTCTATCGTTGTTAACTCTTACAACGATATGATTAGTGGACAGGTTCTTAACAATCATCTCGAGAATGAAGATTATGATCAGATCGATGAAGATGAGCTAGAGAGGATGGACATTCTGTACTGTATGGGTAGCATTGTTAGGCGTGCAAGGAAGTATTTAAAGAGAACTGGTCAACGATCTTTGAGTTTAAACAGGGATTCTAAGTTTGGTTTTGACATGGCGAAGGTTAGATGTTACAACTGTGATGAACTTGGTCACTTCAAGAAGACTTGTACTAGACCACCAAAGGCTGGTTATCATGATCCTTTTCTTAGTACAACCATCTCAGTGACTCCCCAACACGTCATTGTTGAGAAGGAATCATCTGGTTCTGCTCAACCTAAAGCCTTAACTGGTTCCACAATATATCCTGATGAAGTTTGTGACTGGTCTATTCCAGTTGATGCTCAGAAAGCTAATGTTGTATTTGTGGGAAAGAGTCCGGCTGAAATTGAGGAAGAAAGAGTAGTTCGAAGAAGAGCAGGTTGTAAGGGTAAAGATAATCCAAACTGCACATGCTACGTATGCAAGTGTGATGCAAGGTTAAAGAGAGCTGAGGAGCTTATGAAATGGTGTTTCAGAAAGAGGGTTAAGGAACAGCTGTATGATAAGTTCCGGAAAGCCAAGGATTTGTCAGACATTAAGTTTACTACTGATCCATCCGATGAAGAAGAAGGTAAAAGTTGTCATGAGGGTACTTGGTTCAGAGAAGAGTTGGGTCATTTGCTCAACCGTGATTTTGTGAGTGGTGATAAGAAAGTTGTGACGGTTCAAAGTCAAGTTAGTTCAGATAATAGTGAGGGTAAGGAAGGTTATGAAGCTGATTATTCGGACAGCACAAGTTCGGAGTACGAATCAGAGTTAGATGCAGAATCACAGGATGGAAGGAATAACTATGCTTTTATGGCTAATACTTCCAGTAACGATAAGGTATGTACTGATTCAATTTCTAAATGTGCTTATTGTTTTGGTTATGAACAGGAAATTGAAAGACTTGAATGCGTTATTTCTAAGCTAAGTGAAATACCTGTTACTTGTGAGACCTGCCCTAAACTTAGGACTGACCTTAAGAACCTAAGCTTAGAAAATCAGACCAACAAGAAGAACTATGAAGATGCCCTTTTCTACCTTAACAAACAGAAAGAATATGTTGAGGTGATTAAGTCTCTAGAAAACCAAATAGGTCACATGAAATCAACCATTAGAGATGATGAAAAGGTGATCACAATGTATTTGGGGAAAATAGAGACTCTTAAGGCTGAAAAGGATTCTTTTAAGTTAAAATATGAGTCTGAGAAAGCTAGAATAGATAACTGGCAGAGGATGTCGTATGTGACTCAGACTTTTAATCATCCTAAACGGGAGGGTCTGGGATATTCTGAGGTTGCACCACCTCTTATGGGTGAGTATGTTAATAAGCCCGTAGAGAAGTTTAAGGAACCAGTGGTGGAACCACCATATGGTAAACCTAAGGAGACCCCAGTAGTTAGTGCTAGTAAGGTTGTTGATTCTAAGAACCCTACAGAGGTTGTTTATGAGACTGAGTCTGATACTGACATAGACACTGAGAAAGATAGCAAACCATTTGTGCCAGTGACTAAGCCAGTTACGATTCTTAAGAATCCAAAACACAGTGAGAATAGGAGTGAGAGTCTTAAGACGCCGACAAAGAGTGTAGAAAGGCCCAAACAGAGTAAGAAAAAGACCACTTTGTCTACTCCTATTAAGTTTGTTAAAGAAAATAATTCAGGAAAACAGCAGGTTAGTGTTCCTAAAGTAGAACAACCACCTAAAGGTGGGAGTTCTAATTCTGAGAAAGTGTCCAAGTATGTTCCGCCTAGTCGGCGTCAGACTGTTGAAAAACAGGTTTTGACACCCCCTACGATTAGACAACGTACTGAACAGCCTAGGAGACAGTTTTCACCGATTAGACGCAGGTTGTTTAATGTTAATGATTTTGATAATGTTAACTGTTTCAAATGTGGGAGGCTGGGACACAGGGCTGTGGATTGTGGACCCATTAGACAGACACCCCGCAGGAAGATTGATCTCAGCCCAAATCGTTCTTTTTATAGAAGATCATCTTCTCCTGTGCACAATTCAAATGTGAAAGTAATTGATTCAAAGGTTTTTCAAACTAACGATTATTATAGAAAACCATTGCCTAAAAATACAGTTTGGAGACCAAAATCTGAGGTGAAGGGTGTTCAACGTCCTGCAGGTCCTTCGGGATCCAAGGGACAATGGGTGGAATTGCCAGTTGTTGGCATTGACGGGAAACCCACTGCCATTTGGGCATGGGTTGCCCTTTCTAACTAATCCTCTTACTTTAATGTGCAGGTCGCCTACAATCCACGCTGCAGTACATGGATTGTTGATAGTGGGGCGTCCAGGCACATGACAGGGAACTTGTCCTTGCTTTCTAATGTGAAAACAGTGGATGGTGGACCGGTTTCTTTTGCTGGTAGTGAAGGAGGGTTTATTACTACTCAAGGTGTAATCGCGAATGAAAATGTCAGCTTTGATAAGGTTAATTTTGTGGAGCAGATGTCAAACAATCTGCTTTCAGTCTCACAGGTTGCTGACAAGAAGTATACAGTAGCATTTGATGATAAACAATGCTATATTTTGAAGAAAGAATTTGTTATTCCGGAAGACATGATTCTGATGACTGCTCCCAGATGCAAGGATCTCTATATCCTTGACATGCGTAAGGCTCATGTAAAGGAAGCTACTGGCCATCAGGCTTTCGTTTCTAAAGCTACTGAACAAGAGTCTATCATATGGCACAAGCGTATGGGTCATTTGAGTCTGAGGAAGATGAACAATCTAGTCCATAATGGATTAGTTGAGGGTGTTAATCTTAAAAGTTTTCATATTCCTGATGTGTGTCTTCCATGTAAACAGGGGAAACAAACGAAAAAGTCACATGCTACCAAAAAGCATCATTCTGTTAACATTCCTTTGGAGCTGTTGCATATGGATCTCTTTGGTCCAGTCAACTGTAAAACTCTCACAGGAGAATCCTATTGCTTGGTAGTTACTGATGAATATTCACGTTTTTCTTGGGTGGTGATGTTGAAGAATAAGTCGGATACTTTTGAGCATATTAAGGTGCTTATTCTAAAGCTCGAAAGTTTATATAAATTGAAAGTGAGAAAGATTCGTACTGATAATGGTACGGAGTTTAAGAACAATCAGATGCTGCAGTTTTGTAACGAAAAGGGGATACAACAGCAGTTCAGTCCTGCTTATACACCACAGTCAAATGGTGTTGCTGAGAGAAAGAACAGGACTTTGATTGAGACCGCAAGAACAATGTTAGCTGATTCATGTCTTCCGATTGCCTTCTGGGGTGAAGCAGTGAGTACAGCGTGTTATGTTATGAACAGAGTTCTCGTGGTGAAGCGTCATGGTAAAACTTGTTACGAGCTGCTGCATAAGAGAAAACCTAATATTAAACATTTCGAACCCTTTGGCGCACCTTGTACTATTTTGGTACGTGATGCTGGAGGAAAATTTAATTCAAGGTTGTTTCTGGTATCTTCTTGGGTTACGGGAATCCGAACAAGCGGGTGTACAACAATGAGACAAAACGTCTGGAAGAACAGTTTGAAGTTGATATTCAGCGCAATGCACCGCCTCGTGTCAGTAAAGGTTATGCATGGCAGTTTAAGTATGATAAGCTTTTTGATTCATTCAATCTTCCACCAGGTGCTACAGAGGAAGAACTTCTGACTCAGATATTGTTTGATTCTCGGAATTCTTCAGAAAATGTTATCACTATTCCTACGCAGGTTCAGAATCCGGTTTCTAGCGTGCAACTAAGTCCACAAAGTGTTCAAGGTAATCTTGAGTCTAATGAGGACGGGGTAGTTGATACAGATGAAGATAGTGAGTTAGATGATGATGTGGAACGTACAGTATTGACAGAGAGACATCTGAATCCTCTATATAACCAACCATCTACTGTGACTGATCCAGAACAGATAGCAGATGCAGGAGGTGTACGGAGATCGAATCGTGTTATTCTGCCACCAAAGCGTCTGGCAGACTATTATGTGGATACAAGAGGACTGCCTAGTGTCAATCCTCCTCAAACTACTACATCTGGGGCATCCACGTCAGGAGTTATCTCTACATCCGAGGTTCCCGCGGTTACTGAAAATATGACTGCAGTTGAAGATGTTCAAAGTGAAAGTGCGAATTTGGTGACAGCTTTTTATTCATCATTGAACAAGACAGGGAGAGTGTTTGTTCATGCCCACTCGTGTTATGTGTGTCAAATCGAGCCGGAAGATGTATACGAAGCTTTAAAGTATGATGAGTGGGTAAGTGCTATGCAGGAAGAGCTGTTGCAATTTAAACATCTTAAGGTTTGGAGGTTAGTCAATCCACCGCATGGTTGTGTACCCTATGGTCTTCGTTGGGTTTTGAAGAATAAGAAAGATGAGCAGGGTATAGTGATTCGTAATAAAGCTAGATTGGTGGTTAAGGGATATCAGCAAATCCCGGAAATTGACTATGATGAGGTTTTTGCTCCAGTTGCGAGACTGGAGGCTATCAGGATTTTCTTGTCCTTCGCGTCCTATATGGGTTTCAAAGTTTATCAAATGGATGTGAAGAGTGCGTTTTTGTATGGTGAGATAAACGAGAAAGTGTTTGTTGAACAACCGCCTGGTTTTGAGGATCCGCATTTCCCAGAAAAGGTGTATCGACTAGAAAAGGCGCTATATGGTCTACACCAAGCTCCTAGAGCTTGGTATGCAACGTTGTCCAACTACATGCTTGAAAATGGTTTTCGGAGAGGTGTCATTGATCAGACACTTTTCATCAAGAAGAAAGGACAACATCTTATGTTAGTGCAGGTCTATGTTGATGATATTATTTTCGGGTCTACAGATCAGAGTATGGTTGATGAGTTCGAGAAGGTTATGCAACGGAAGTTTAAGATGAGTTCCATGGGAACTATTAAGTTTTTCTTAGGTTTGCAGGTAGCTCAAACGGATAAAGGCATCTTCTTACATCAGACGAAGTATGTTGCTGATATCCTTAAGCGCTTTCAGGTAGATACAGAGAGACCAGCTAAGACTCCGTTGTCGGTTAATCATGGGATTTCACCAGATAAGGAGGGTGCTCCAGTGGACACTACTTTGTACAGGGCTATCATAGGTTCTCTAATGTACCTAACTGCTTCTAGACCAAATATAATGTTTGCGGTGTGCCTGTGTGCTCGTTATCAGGCAAACCCTAATGTTCATCATATGTTAGTGGTCAAGAAGATTCTGAGGTATCTAAAAGATACTCCCAGCTTAGGGTTATGGTATCCGTGTGAGGATGGTTTTGATCTCACAGCGTACAGTGATTCAGACTATGGAGGTTGCAAGAAAGATTTAAAGTCAACATCAGGAGGGTGTCAATTTCTTGGTAGCAAACTAGTAACCTGGCAGTGTAAGAAGCAGACAGCAGTGGCTCAGTCCACTTGTGAAGCAGAATATATTTCCGCGGCCAGCTGTACATCACAGGTTATCTGGATACAACAGCAACTACGTGACTACGGTTTGAAAATCTCTAACACTCCTATTTATGTTGATAATACTGCTGCCATAGCTGTCACTAAGAATCCCGTAAATCACTCTAAAACGAAACATATAGGGATTAAATACCATTTCATTAGAGATTGCTATGAGAAAAAGTTAATTGATGTAGTGCAAATTGACACTACAGCCCAAAGGGTTGATCTCTTCATAAAAGCTTTTGATAAACCACGTTTTGAATTTCTATTAAATGAGATAGGTGTTAAGTTGCTTCAAGATGTAGTTCCTGAAACTGAAATTCCTGAAACTGAGGTTCCTAACACAGAGGAATCTAAGCCTGAGACTGAGTTGTGAATGGTTAGAAACTGCTTGTAGAGTTTGAATAGTTTTGCATGATAGCTTCTAGATCATTTGCATTTTTCGTTTGCATGATAGATTAGTTTTTACTGAAATTTGCATGTTTGCTTATGTTTTTAGATAGTTTTATGCTTTTGTACAGAGAAAATCAAAAAGCCATAAAAATTGAAAAACCAGAAAAACAAATAAAAATTAGAAAAATAGAAAATCCATAAAAAGTGAAAAATCAGAAAATGAGTTGCTTGTTATGTTTGTGGGGAAGTGATTGCAATACTGAACTGACATGTAAGTTGTGAAAAACAAGTAATACAGGATGATTGATAATATGTTGGTAAACTTTATTGATCTAATTCTATATAGAGATGATCACACTAATAACGCGTAAATATCATGATGAGGAAATCGTGGAAAGGTTTACAGCGGTTGAGGGTAGTCACCTACTTATCACTGAATATGTACCGAGAAATGATTGAACAGAAACTCGACAGACGGTTGAGGTCTCCCCTACTACGATTTATACTCGGTAGCAAAAGGATAATTTTGTGAGTCCCCAAGGTGAGCATATTTTGTCTAGGATGCATACTTGTTTCTATTTACCTTTATTACTTGGACCGAAATCCAACAACATACATATCGGGTACCCAAAGGGAGGTGTTTTCTCTAAAAGGGTTGAGAAGTGCAGTTTTGTATCACAGACACAGAATGATTTTTAAAAGGCAACATCATCGGGTTCTAGATTTCCACATACGAAGATTGGTTTTCCGTGCAGTTATAACAAATGTCAAAGACAGTGGTGCGTCATCATCATGTTTAGTTGTAATCATTTATTTATTTATTTTGTTTATGTATTGTAAGGAGAAAATGCAACATCAGAAAATCCAAAAAAAAAAAAAAAAAAAAAATTGCAAGTTATGGATTGTTTATGTTTATTTATGTATTTATTTCAATTTGTAAATAACATGATGCACTACATAGCTGCAAGAGAATCATGGATCAAGAATTGAACAGAGTTTCAGAGATTCCTCGGTTATCAATGTTTGAGACAACATACATTCCAATCGGAGACTTATTTGAACGATTTCGTTATCTACATCCGAGGGGGAGAATTTATCAGATCATCAGATATAGAGAACTTAAATCATTTAGTTCACATCTCAATTAGTGAACTTTACATCTTTTGTCTGTGATATGGGATTGTGCCTATTGACCTGGATAGAGGGAATATCTTCTGGAAGGTATCTTAGCGTTCCATCACTCAAATATATATATCACTTCCATCCATCCAACACCATACATCATACTATTTCCGTTTAAGTATGGGGTTTATAGCGGCCGGTATGCGTCCTTAACAGAGTATGCAATAAATTTGAGATTAACAATGTTATCTGAAACGAAAGGTATAAGTTTAAGGTAGAAGCCAAAGGCTGACAGGGTTGCTAGAAACATCGTGAGATGGTTCTGTTCAATAGAATCGAAAGTACATTGATGTGATAAGAGGACAGCGTCAACAGGTTTGTGCTCAATTGTTCTACCCGAGAAATCGTGCGATCTCAAACGAGGACTGACTTTGTGATGTAAATCTGACATTGAAAAATGTTAAAGTAATTAATCTAACGTGATCATCGAAGTCTAGGGTGAAAGTTGATGAATGTTTATTGATATATTTGAAGGTTGTTCTGTATATGCTTTAATGAATAAGTTCGTGAATGAACTATGGAATAACATGTCAATATAGTTCAGTTCTGATCCCCGAATCAAAAAGATTCAATCAATTTTATATGCCAACTCACAAAAAGATATGTTATTCTTCTGGAAGTGTGACTGATGATAAGCAGTATTATTTGTTCCTATGCTGATAACATCATGAATTTGTTAATGTTAATGCTTTATGAAACTGATGTTAAAGATTTATTATCCACAGATCTAAAAGGTTAAATGTTACTGATTATATCTGTTATTATATTGCTGATCATGATACACTTGATCTTGTACAGTTATTTGCTTTGTGTATTTGCATGAGCATGCATTTCTGAATTAGTTTGCATTCATGTGTTAGTTGCATGTGCATTTATATTTCATCTTTTAAGTCCACAACGCAGTTCTGGGTAAGGTTTACTGTGAAAGGAACCTTAGGTTTCTTATTGTATTGAATATAAGTTGTTTTGAGCTTAAAGGAACAAAGCGTGATGTTTTTTTATTGTGGAGATCAGTCCCAGGGGGAGTTAGTGTAAATGGGTAAAAGTCTGATATTGAAAAGTGTTAAGTTTTAAAAGTTTTCAAATGTCAGACCACCGGCCGACAGTCTTTACATCCGGCCGATGGACTCAGACCCTCGCCCGAGTGTCAAGACCATCGGACCGACGGACTTGACCATCGGCCGATGGTCACTGACAGGGTATAAAAGGACCCAGCGACGAACGGGTCAGTCACTCTGGCCAAAATTGTGTGATTTTACCCTAATTTTCTGAAGTTAAGGAGAAAGGTTTTGATCCAGTTTTTATTATTCATCTTTTCTTTGTGATCTTAGCGCCGTAAACAAGGTAACATAACTCTTAATCGTTTGTTTGTAATCGATGATTTAGTGTTCGAAGTATAAACTTTAAATCGGATGAGTTTTATTTGAGATCTATTGAAATTGATGTTTGATGTATGATAAACGGCCCCTTTAGCATCTGTTATAACAGGAATTTGAACTAGAAACGTCAAATCGGACGGTTTGATCAATTTCGAGTCACAGATCTGATGAACTACCTCCGGCCGAGGGTCTCTGACCATCGACCGATGGTGTCCATCGATCGGCCGGACATCTTGTCACTCGGCCGAAGGTCGTTATTTGACCAGTGTGTGTATGTGGTTAGACCATCTGCCGTAGGTCTAGACCATCGGACCGATGGTCATTCTGTTGGACCGATGGTAGATTATTTTGATTAATTTTAATTGAATGATTGGTCTCTGATAATTTCTGTGATGCCCATCTAATGCTAGTGCTTGTAGTTTGTATTAGAATGTCAGGTGGCTTATTTGTTGGTCAATGGATGTTCAACATCGACCGTAGGAGAATCCTAGCTAGATATCGACCAATCTTAGTAGAACAAAAGGTCATTGCGACTCGACAGACTTATAGTCCTTGGGAACAGATTGGGTGTCAGGCTTTCATAGATATTGGGGATTATTACTGTCCTGCTCTACTTAGAGAATTTTACGCCAATGTTGCTTTAGAGGATGGTAAGAAGAAGTTTGTACACTCGGGTCTATTTAATCAACAGTATAGGTGGACTTTAGAGGAATTCTCAAACCTGTTAAACGTTCCTCATACTGGGGTTAAGATACTGTACCCTAGCAAAGATATCAGAAAGATTCCCAGTAGATTCAGATTGTCAGATGTTATTGTTAGGATATGCAAGCCAGAGAAGGTAGTGTATACTGGTAGAGTTGAGGTTAGTGATGAAGATATCTTGCCACAACATGAGATACATTTGAGAATCATCAAAAGAAATGTGACTTTTAGGAGAGAAGGAGATCATTTGCTGTCTGGTACTGAAGTCTTGTTTCTATATTGCCTACTAGAGGGTATTCAAGTGAATGTGGGACACTTTCTCATTCATGTGATGAAAGATTTTCTTGAATCAGAAGAACCATTCCCATATGCAGCTTTACTGTATAACTTGTTTGAGAAACTTGGTGTGATTCAACATGAAGAAAAGTTAGTGCCAGAGGATCCCATAATGGGATGATTGATTCTGATGTTATGTTTATGTTTGATTATTTTCAGATTATTGTGTAATTTGATAATGCTAGCCTGTTAGCATTGATACGGTATCTTATGTCTGTAATGATCTAACTTTGAACATGTGATTATGTAACCGTGATCGTATTAATGTGATATGTTCTGTGATGATAAATCAGTGATACTTAATTAATCATGAATTTAACGCTGATTAAGAATTGTGTTTGCAGTTTTTGTTAATCATGTCAGGTGCACAAATGGATCAAGAACAAGCTGTCCACAGTTCTGAGACTGAATCATCAGGAAGACCCACATCTGCTAGTCTTCCAGGGTTGAAGGCGAGCCCTAACTCTAATCTGATGGCGTGTCTAAATGACAAAGGTCCAAATGCTAGCAAGTACAAGACTGTGATTGAATTCTTGAAGCGTTCAAGGATATTTGCTGCGGTGTCAATGCCATGTACTGCTTATTATTCTCATCAGAGAGAATTTTGGGCTAACGCTAGAGTGGAAACTGTTGATAATAAGCCTGTGATAGTAAGTCGAGTATGTGATCAAGAGGTTAAGATATCTGAGTATACTATTCGGAACACGTTTTTGTTTGAGGATGATGAGAAAATGCCCAAGAGACTGTCGAAGACTAAGATTACTGGATGTGTGCTGAGATGTGAGTATGCTGGTGATATTACACGTGCTACGATTAAAAGAAGCGGATTCACTCCACCGTACAGATATCTGTCTTTAGTGATTGTTAAGTGTTTGAGTACGTTACAAGGCGGATTTGATGAGCTGAGTGAGATTTATCAGGGAATGTTTGCTGCCTTGATTCTGAAAGCTGATTTCAATTTTTCGGGTGTTATCTTTGATCTGTTGATGGAGAATGTTACGAGCTAACAATACTTGATTTATCCAAGGTTCCTGCATATAATGATTAATGCTCAAACTATGGATCTACCGAGATCAAAGAAGGACATCATCGAGCTGAAACATATGACTGATCTTACGTTTAATCGATTAAATCAGAAGAAGAGTGCTAGTGATGGAAAGCTGGTGTGTCATCTTGCGAGGGAAGATTATCAATGTCCACCAGGCAAGAAGTGGAGGAATGAGAACAGTCTATCTGGTCATGAGCCTGATTTTGAGCTAGCAAACAGTGATGAAGAGGTTGATCAGCCGATGAATACTCAGGGTACAGGTGGTTCTGGTACTGGAGGTTTGGCTGATGAGCCCGTTGATGTTAATACCGGTATTGGTGAAGAAGCTCCTAGAGGTGAGAGGAGACGTCTGGTAGAAGATGAAGGTTCTCAGGTTTCTACAAAGATGAGACCGAGCAAGAGGTTTAAGTTGGTTTTGAAGAATCCAGGTGGTTCTGATACAGGTGCTACACAAAGAACTGCACCTACTCAAGCACAAAGTCAACAACAGCAACAAAGTCAGCCACAGCAACAAACTCAACCGCAACATCAATCACCGCCAATTGTTCAACAATTGTCTCAAGAGACTGTGTCTACTCCAACTCCGGAGGCACCACATACAGGAGCAGAAGGAGGAGTTAGTTCATCTGCGCTTCAGAATCTGAATGATTTGTATGTTCAAGCTATGGCTGATAATCTGAGAATGAAGAAGGATATGGATGCAAAAGTGGAGGAGTTGAGAGAAGAGAATCGTGTGAAAACTGAGGATGTTACTAGGTTGAGAACTCAGGTTGATTTGTTACAGAAGAAAGTTGGTGATCAATCATTGTTGTTAACTGCTGCAAAGAAAGAAGCTTCTGAAGCTAGAAAGGTGGCAGAGTCGGCTTTGGCTAAGATTACTGCTTGGGAAGAGAAGTTTGATCTGGTTGAATTGCCAGAGGGAGAAACTGATGTTCAAATGGTGGTGGCTCCTGGTACTTTAAAAGAAACAGCACTATCAGTAATTCCTTTACAAATTGATTATAGTTTTAGTGAATTCTTTTCTAAACAGGATGAGCTCAAGCATTCTGTTGTTTATGATGATTTAGAGGAGGGGGAGATCCCTCACAACTTCACCAGAGCTGAGCTGGACGAGCTGGTGCGTCTAGAGCAAGAAGAAGCTAAAGCTGCTGACGCACAGTCCGATGATCCTCCATCAGAGGATGATTCTTTTGGCCCTGAGATTTCTAAGGATATCGATGATGGGGAAGTTGATGGTTTAATGGAAGATGTTACTTTTGAAGAATATCCTACGTATATGAATGATAGGAATGAAGATCTTCCTGGTTTTGAGGAGTTGTTTAGAACAGATGACGAAGTTTTGAATCGAAGGTGTAAAGAGAAAGAGAGAACTGAGGTTTTGCCTGAAGGGTTCTTGCCGGTCAAGTATAATGATGAGGTTGCTTCGAAGTTAGAAGCTGACTGGCGTGATATTTTGAGGATTCGAAAGTATTGTGAAAAACCGAAGCTTGAGCCAAAGTATTTGAAGATGATAAATTTGAGGAAAGGTGCGAAAGGAAGGATCTTGGCCTGGGCATACATTGAAGAATTCAACATGTTTGCAATTAAACGAGAGTTTGGAGTTGACTACATCAAACATGGTCATGAGTTCAAGTCACTGCCGTATTTTGAGCTTATGCAGATTGCCAGGTTAAAGATGTTGTATTGTGGAATGAACGATCGCTCATCATTGTTGGTTAAGAAAGTTCGAATCGCGTACAATTCGAATAACTGGAAGGATTTTAGACCACAGTATCCGAGGATTAAGTACAGGGTTGATCCTATTAATGGAGTATCTCGACAAATTTTGAAGTATAAGCCGGCAAAGACTATGAAGAAGGTTCCGTTAAGAAAATTGCCGCAGAATTGGAGTCAGAGATTTCGTTGGTGGTTTTATGATGATCGTTCTGAGGAAGCTGTGATTGTTTTAGATAAGCTGAAGGAAGATGATATCGATTGTATTCGTGTGTTGGATCCGATCTGGTTAAGGAACTGTACCGAAGCTGATATTTTTACTTTGTACTATAACCGTATGCTTTATCGTCGTGAAAACAGGGTACAGGCTGAACAGTATGTTAAAGTGGCTAAGCTGTGCTACTTGAACAACATGGTGATCGATCCGTATGATGACTGAAGACTTATGGAATAGAACTAGGTCTTAGGGGGAGTTTGTTGGTGCATAAATCCCGAGTTCTATTACGTTTATTGTTCTATTTGTTATGTACTTGATATTTCAGTCATATATGTACGTGGACACTTATACTTTGTGTTTATGATGCTTAGTATAATGTCGTGAATAGGTCAAGCAGTCGGTTGGCTGCTCAAGACCATCGACCGATGGTAGGGACCATCGGTCGAGGGACTGTCACCATCGGCCGAAGGTCCCCGACCACCGGCCGATGGTCGCTGTATTTAGTATAAATATGGGTTTCGTGGTTTTGTGTTAGGTTACACACCATAAACCCTTAGGCCGTCGTATTACTTGCTGCTAATCGTCCCAAAACCCTTACCAACCGAATACACAGTCTTAGGCATCGATTCTATCAATTATTCATTGGTTAATTCGATCCCGTTAGTCTAATACGTATTCGACTCATTCTAATTAGTGTTTCCACCATTAATCTAGATACAACGTATGATCTAAGGTCCAAACTACATCTACAGGTGCTGATCATAAACGAGAAAGTGACGAAAACAGCAAAGACGACATGTTAAACGGCGGTGGCGGTGGCGAAATCTCACGGCGGTCAAGAGGACGACCATCGGGTTCAAAGAACAAACCAAAACCGCCAATCATAGTTACACGAGAGAGCACGAATGCACTTAGAACACATTTAATGGAAGTTGCTGATGGTTGTGATGTAATGGAAAGTATTGCCACCTTTGCACGAAGGCGCCAGCGTGGCGTTTGTATTATGAGTGGTAGTGGGACCGTCACAAATGTTACTCTTCGACAACCACCGGCTTCACATGGTGCGGTTATGAAATTGCAAGGTCGACTTGAAATCTTGTCGTTATCAGGAACTTTTTTACCTCCACCGGCACCACTCAGTGCCACCGGCATGACTGTTTATCTAGCCGGTGGCCAAGGACATGTGGTTGGTGGATGTGTGGTGGGGCCACTTTTAGCCGTCGGACCTGTGGTTATTATGGCGGCGTCTTTTAGTAACGTCGGTTATGAAAGTCTTCCACTTGAAGAAGAAGGAGAAAGTAATTTGCCAGTGCAAGGTGGCTCGTTAGGATCTCCAGTAGCTATTAGTACTCCTCCACCACCATCACAACAACAACAGTTATTAGGGGATCCTAATTCGCTCTTTCGTGGCATGTCTCAAAACCTAGTCAACTCGATTCGATTACCGAATGATAGATATTGGGCAAGTGGCGGCGGTGGCCATACATCGTTCTAGCTATAATCAAACGTGGAATGTACATTGGTTCTTTTGAAAATCACACAAAAGATTTGTTTGATCATAAATCGGTACTGTAAAACGGGATTTTAGGTTTATCCTATAGAGAGGATGTGAATATTGTTTTCATTCTTTTACTATTCTTTTCTTAATATGTGTCAACTCTTATGTTTCTTAATCTGATTTTACTTAATAAGATAGTGATCGGAGTTTCATCATTGTTATAAGTTTGGTTACTATCAATTAAGATGATCATATAGATGCATGTATTTTGATTGAACATTTTTGTGTAAATTGTTGTTTCTTTGATGACAATAATAAGAAGTTGGATCAGTTCTACACTATAGTTTCTTGTTACAAATGTGTCCAGGTTTTCACTTAATTGTTTATAAGGTAAACATAGAATATATATATATATATATATATATATATATATATATATATATATATATATATATATATATATATATATATATATATATATATATATATATATATATAATTAAGATACTTCGGGTTTGAAATTAGATTATATCATTAGATAAAACCAACATTATTTTATTGAATTTGAGACAAAATTTCATTCCTCGTCCCTGAACTTTACATCGATTTTGACTCCCTGTCCTTTTTCTTTTTTTTGTGCATTCCTCGTTCCTAAACTATCAAAAGAGTACATCCCTCGTCCCCCGTCTACCTTCTGTATATTTTTCCGTTAAATGAAGTCATGTGCTAAGCATGTGAGGGTAGTTTCGTCATTTTACATATTTCTTTTGACTTTTCCTCAAATCTACAGAAATTCAAACCCCTATTGCCTCTTTTTATTTTATTTTATTTTATTATTGTAATAATTATATACTACAAAATAAACCCAAATTTCAGATCTGCTTTCATGGATTTTTTTCATGAAGAAAGCAGACCCAGATTCAAAATCAACCCACGAAGATGTTCTAGTGTCCTCTTCACGAAGAATCTGCACCGGCGGCGGTTCTAGTGTCCTCTTCACGGAGATTGCAAGAAGATGTTGAAGGGAAAACATATCTGTGTTGCACGAATTTTACAAACAAAGCTTACCGGAAAACGTTGTGAACCCGGAAAATGGACGAATCTGAATTCCTGCTTCTACTTTTGATACAAATCGACATAGAAAAGGGTTTTTATTTGTTTCAATCTAGTTTCAGATCTTGATTGTGTAATTTGTTCGTGAGTAGATCTGCATATTTTATTTTCAAAAAAATTGAAACTAAAATCGAATTGTTCATCGATTTTGGTTGTGTTTCTGCAAAATCTAAGAATGGAGATGTGTTTAATGATTGATATTGCAGCTATTTGCAACTTTTCATGAAGTTTCATGGAGTTTTGAGGTGTTTTCCATTAACACCACCACCAACCGTCGCTAGCCACCCATCTCCGGCCACCCTCTGTTCTTGGTGCTCGAAAACTCATGAATATATATATATATATATGAAGAAGAAACAGCAACAGTTAAGTTACGAGTGGATGGAGTGTAATATTTGTGAAGTTTGGCAGGTGGGTCCCACAATTTATTCTCCTTGTCCCTCCTTTTCCATACAAGCCAAAATGGGTCAACCTTTAATAACTAAATACATTTAAGACAAAATGACCTTTTTACCCTCACATGATTTGCACATGACTGAACAAACGGCTAAAATTGACAGAAAGTAGACGGGGGACGAGGGATGTACTCTTTTGATAGTTTAGGGTTGAGGAATGCACAAAAAAAAAGGACATGGAGTCAAAATCGATGTAAAGTTCAGGGACGAGGAATGAAATTTTGTCTTGAATTTGATGCACCTATATTATAATCTTACATCTACGAATTTGTAAAATGCATCCTACGTCACGTGTTAAAGGATCAAGAAAAACATTGTCTGTTCGAACTTTGAAGTATATACAACTTGCCGATTTGACCTGTCACTCTACCATCTGAATATGGATAAAATCTAGCATTTGAAATGCCGGTTTGAGATAACAGGTTACAAATCGGAGTTTTAACCTCCGATTTTACTAGTTTTGTAAAAAAAAATAAAAAAATTCCAGATTTCTAGTTTTGTAAATTTCTTTCCAAATAGAGAAAATTGTGCGGATAGTCCTTGTGGTTTGTACGATGTTGAATGGTTAAATAAAGTATCAGTTTTGAGCATGGATTGTCATTGTGGTTTACAAGAGAAGCAACGATAGTCCAATTCACTAATAGTGTTAATTTTTTCTGTTAAAGTTAGACATTTGACAAGCACATAAGGTGTGATGCCCCGTACAAAACCATCGTGTACGAATCATCAACAACAGGATCATTACAAGGTTAAGTACTATATGCGTTTTCAAAAAGAGTTTGCATTCATTAATAAAGTGATGTCTAAACCAACATCGAATGTTTTACAATCCAAAAGCATGCTTCACTAAGTAGAAGCAAATAATAAGTGTATGTGACCACAACGGTCGTTACAAGTCATAGTTCAAAAGTACTAATGTTTGAATGCAAAATAAAGTAGTTCATGCGATAACAACTCTAAGCAGCGGGTGTCTACAGCACGACTAGTACACAGCGGAAGCTAACTTCAAGCACCTGAGAAAAACATGCTTTAAAACGTCAACACAAAGGTTGGTGAGCTATAGTTTAAGTATAACAGTAAGTAAGGTAGGCCACGAGATTTCAGTGCTACAAAGAGCGTTTCAAAACAGTATGATAAAGTATATGTTAACCGTGGGCACTTGGTAACTAACTTAACGTTTATACCCCCTGAAAGTACACTTGGAAAGTGCGTATGTTTACGAAGTATTAAACACTCGTTAAATGCTAGCGCTACTAGCCCGAGTGGGGATGTCAAACCCTATGGATCCATATCTAAGATTCGCGTTCACCGGTTCAAAAACCAATGACTAAACGTTACCGAGCTAAAGGGAATGTTTCTGCCGTTATATAACCCACACATATATAAAGTTTAAGTACTCGTGCCTAGTATGTAAAACATAAAATCCGCATGTATTCTCAGTTCCCAAAATAAGTTAAAGTAAAAAGGGAATGCTATAACTCACAATGATAATATAGTCGTAAAGTTGGTTCGGAAAAGGTGTGCAAGTAATCGGTCCGAAAGTCCTCAACCTAAGTCAAATAGTACTAAGTCAGTAAATCGTATTAATAGGTTTAAAAGTAAGTAAATAAGGTCTTAAGGGTCATCATCATTCATCATTTAATAAAAGGTGTAAAGTAGGTTTCGTTCATGAAAGTAGCTTAAAACAAAGGCTGACTTCATTCAGTCACCACGGCCTCTACCCTTACTGAATTAAGGTGAAACCAGTGGCCATGGCTCCGTATATGAGTCCTTTAAATGTGGTAAAATTTACAGAAGCAAACTCGTCTTCGTTTAACCGTGGCGACGGTCTAAGTGCAAGTAGGTCAGAAATTTCTGCACAACGTTAAAAGGACATAGTGACGATCGGAGGGCCATAAATCCTAAACCGTAACTCGGATTAAGACGAGTCCTATATGAAAAGTTATCTACTCGAAAAGAGATATTTGAAAATCATAATCACAACAGCCCAGGTCTACTGGTCTGTTACAGAAACAGCAGAACAGTAGGCAGAGAACAGTAAGCAGAAAAATAATGGGTTCCGGTGGGTTTGGTGTTTGATGTTCATCATGGTTCTCATCCTTGATGCCTATAGCTTCAAGTGTACAACTCATTGATGTGTTTACATCATATTTACCAAGTTTTGACCATCATAACCCTAGTGTAAGTCTAAGACATGAAGCACAACTCACTTAAGAGTTGTATGAAGTTTGATGAACCAAAGTTACATCAAAGTCTTAGATCTAACATATACATGAACTTTAAGACTAATAACAAGTTACAAACTTGAAAGTAAACTAACTAATCAAGATCTTAAGATGTAGAACATAGTTCTTAGTTAGATCTTGAAGATCCAAGACCCAAAAGTCTAGATCAAACATAAGTACACAAAGTTATATTTAAAGAAAACTTATTTACATGTTCTTGAACTTTTAAGTTAACTTTTAGTTCCAAGAGATATGAGATCAAGACTAACTTGTAGTACTTGACCAACAACAATCAAAATCTTAAAATTAAAGTGCAAGTAAAACTAAATAAACAAGTAAAAGGTTCATGGTTTGTTAATACTTTTAAAGATTCAACCAAGGTTTGATCTTTAAATAAAGTAAACTTTAAGTTTACTTCAAGAACTACAAGTATGAATTTAACAGCTATGAACTCACAAACTTTTGAAACAATGAAAGTAGAATCATAAACTAGTGAGTTTATGTTCTTGTGTTCTTGATAAATACAAGATATTATGAAGAATCAAACTAAAGAGTTGATTCTTGAAACTAATAAAGAACAATAACAACAACTAGTAATTATGTAACAAACAACAACATGATCCAAGTAACAACAAACAACAAAGAATGATGATGATAATGGGGTGTTGGGCCACGGTTTTACCAAGAAAAAGAAAAGAAGAAATGCTTCAAGTTACTTACAAGAATGTAGAAAGAATTGAGAGAGAAATAAAGCAAGTATGTGTGTGTGTTTTGAATGAGAGAAATGCAAGTAAACAAGTAATGAAAAAAAAAGCTTTTGAGTCCCTTTGTGCCCATCTAGGCCACGGCCTGCAGCTCATCCAAGGGGGGAGGGCTTGGTTCCTTTGGTCACTAGTATGTAAAGCTTCAAAAGTGGGATAAAAGGGGTGGTTACATGGGGATAACAAGTTAACTAGATTCCTTCATGTATTAACTAACTAGTTACACTCTTAAGTGATACTTACACATGAAAGAGTGGGCTAACTAAGTCCACTTAAAAGGTAGGGTGGGCTTGGAAGCCCAATAACATGAGTCCATTTACTTTAAACAAGCCCAAGTTCAATAATTCACAAGTTAAACCAATTAAAGCCCAAGTAACTAACTAATCACCATAGTTAATTAAAATGATTAATAAAATTAATCATGAATGTAAATAATACTCTAAAAATATTATTCGTGTAAGTCTCGGGTGTCACAAAGACGTTTCGGGCAATTAAAGTCAAGTTCGGGCAATCATGGTCACATGTAAATGTAATAACATACATTCGTTTTATCACACGTATTAATAATAACAATTATTAATAAATAAACGTTGGAAAATCCAGGGTCGTTACATAAGGCTATTTTCATCATTTACAATTTCTCTTCCCTTTTCTCTCCCATTTTATTTCTCATTTTCTTCTTCTTCTCCTCTTTTTACAAAACCCACAAAGCTACTTAACTATGTTTTTTTCAAACCTAATTTTATATCATTCAAAAACAAACACACATTCACAAATCACAAACAACCATTAAAAAAAAAATTCTTTCCTTCCAGTTACCACCACAATCAAATTTCAGCACATGACTCAAAACCCTTTTCTTAAAATAAAAAAAAAACCTTTTGTTTCAAAAGTCCAACTCGCCGGCAAGTGTTGTAAGTGTTTCCGGCATCCAACCACCACCTTCGGCACAACACATTCTTTGTAAGTGCACTACTGCTATCCTCACGCTCTTATCTGGTGGAAAAGATAAAATAGAGAGGTGACCGGATGTAACGGGCCAAACCTACAACTCGTCACCAGAAATGAAGGGTCAAACCTTAACTCGTCACCGCCAGTGACTACCGATTACTCTCTGAATTTTTATCACGACGTGTAACAGAGATCTACAGTTTTTGTACTAATCAAATCCGGTACATGAACTTTTATCTCGATTTTAATCTCAATGTATATGTATATTTGGAACCAAACAATCATGTTCAGATCTGAGTTTTACCGATTACAGATCTGGAGTGACTTGTGTTAGCCACCATTAACCACCGTCGTTATCTATAAAATCATATCCATCATCGTCGTTTTCTCAGTGAAAATTGACAGCCGCAACGGAGTTTTTTGTAAAAACGTTACCTACAATTGGAGATCTGAAATTGGCCACCACCACCGGTAAACCACCTTATCTGTAACATCCCAGGTAAACGTTCCCCGTAGCATGATATTGTCCGCTTTACCCGTAGGCGCACGGATTTTTCTTGGCAACCACACACGACGAGCACTTTCCCAAGAGGTCACCCATCCTAGTAGTGCTCTCGTCTGAGCACGCTTAACTGCAGAGTTCTCATAAGATCTGCTGCGCTTGTGGTCCCAAAATGCGTCATGCTAGGAAAGGTCTCCACACCATTATAAGGCATGCTTCGTTCCCCTCTCCAACCGATGTGGGACAGATGTAACACGGATGTTACAATCCTCCCCCTAATGGGACACAGCGTCCTCGCTGTGCACGTTTGGTCCAGGTCCTGGCTCTGATACCATCTGTAACATCCCAGGTAAACGTTCCCCGTAGCATGATATTGTCCGCTTTACCCGTAGGCGCACGGATTTTTCTTGGCAACCACACACGACGAGCACTTTCCCAAGAGATCACCCATCCTGGTAGTGCTCTCGTCTGAGCACGCTTAACTGCAGAGTTCTCATGAGATCTGCTGCGCTTGTGGTTCCAAAACGCGTCATGCTAGGAAAGGTCTCCACACCCTTATAAGGCATGTTTCGTTCCTCTCTCCAACCGATGTGGGACGGATGTAACACGGATGTTACATTATCTACCATCGATAAGTTACAACAACGATTGGTCCATTTTTCTGATTATGATTGAGTGTTAAAATTGTACAGAAATTAGGTTTTTTCTAGTTGCAAATATGTTAGCGAATCCATTGCTGCTGCTATCATTAAGGTTTTATTTTGTGTGGAAACATGGATCTGTTAATATTTATTGGTTTTATTTTGATGTTATTGATGGATGGATGGAGAAGTCGGAGTATTGATCGGGTGGGTTTTCAATTTGCTATTGTTGGATGATGATGATGATGATGATGATGATGATGATGATGATGATGATGATGATGATGATGATGAACTCATGAACAATAAATTTAATTTAGGTGTTCTTAAAGATATTCTTAAAGGTTAAATGTCGAAAAAACCCTCACATGCTTTGCACATGATCAAATTTAACAGAAAAGTTTACGGACGTTAGACATTTGGACTATCCTTGCTCCTCTTGTAAACCATAATGACTATTCACACTCAAAACTCAAAACTCAAAACTGATACTTTGGTTAACCATGCAACATCGTACAAATCACATGGACTCTTCGCGCAATTATTACTATTTCGAAGAAAAAAAATTCTACAGATAATAAATTATAGATAAAGTTAACATTGTCCAAAATTAAATAGACAATGATCGACTTGTATATATTATATACTCTAAATTCAAACAATTAAATAAAAATATACTTGTATAATACATTGATGTGGTATATTAATGTACATAATTATTTTGTATGTCTAAATTTGATCTTTACAAACTACCATGAATGTATCAACATAATAAATCGATTAAATGTTGTTGGTATTAAGAAGTGAGCAAGAAACGCACGGGTGACATTGTATATCTATGTGGTCTGTCACTGACATCTACCGGGTCCATTTCAAAGCTCAAATAAGGTCTTGAAAATTCACCGAGTTTGACCTTTCAATTTGTTTTCTGTCACTTCATAAATACTACTCGTACAATATAATAAAATATATGGATATATGGATTATAAATTTACTAAATGGTTAACCATCTAAAAAAATTGATAAATACAATACAATTTACAATATGTTAACACATCTTCTTTCAAACCAATTGGACAATAGATTTGAAACCACAGACATTCTCATTCAGGTTTCGTTTGTTTTTCAGTATCAGATCTTATTATGTATGGTATGAATATCCCACATCGACGACTAATGGTGGTTGCTCCTTTTTATATCAGCTTGAATTAAAAACCAACAAAAATGCTATCTATTAAACGTTGATAATAATTGCAACTGCAATAGTTGCAATTAGGCCTTAATAGTTGTTGAAATTGGGCCGCTAAAATATATTGGTCATGTGCGACATATCTGTACAAAACTATCCGCAGGTCTTAGAAGGCAAATAGCATCTTTAACTTGCAACAAGTTAATTTGAGATTTTGAAGATGGATCCACCTTTATTACGAACTTGGCTACTTAAAATGTTTAAGCAAAGATATTTACAAAACAAGTTGTACATATAAATAGCTTAGTTCAAAGAAATACAATTACCATAACATAATTACAAGGTACCAAAATTAAAATGTTTACACTTCAACTTCACCAAAACTGACCTACTTACTTACCTAGTAATGATAATAGACTACCAAACCAAACATTTATATTACGATCTTACAAATTAAATCTAGTAAAAAAAAAAAAAACACAAAATATAAATATAATTTTGATTTTGATACACGACGTACTTATTTTCATCCTCTGCAACCAGAATTTTATCTCAAGCGCTTCAACTCGACTTGAAAACTAGGACTCGAAGATAATGTACGTCGTGCAAGAATCCTAATGTCCTCTCTTGAGCAATCTCGTGAGATACGAACAAGCTCCCATAATGCACCCCCAGAAATCATGTCCTTGGCATTTACTTCTATATTCCCAAATATAAAATTTTAAGTGGTTTTTAATAGTAATTTTAATAGTAATGTGGCTGTTTAAATAAAAGTAACAGGTGGAAAAAGAAACGAAAATATACCATGTTGTGCCATGTGGCAAAGAGCAAGCTCAATATGCCGCCTAATAGGTGACACTTCATTGTTGGCATTCTTTACGATCCATGGAAGTGCACCATCCTCGATCAATAGAGATTTCCCGCTTTTAATACCTATCATTATTATTATTATATTATTATTATCTTAAAATATTAAATATTATAATTAATAGATGGTCCAACAATGGAAACTTGAGCAATTACCTTGGGTGGACGCTCTGGACTCGCATTTTGCAAAATTTGCGATTCCACGAGCAACTTGAGCAAGAACGTCTGGATGTCGGCATCTGACCATTCCTAACAAGGCCTTGATCCCACCTTCAGCTCTTAGCATTATCTGCAATCTGTCTGCAATTATTTTTTTACCAATTATTAGTCCTTTAAGATCATCTGTCACCAAGAAAAAAAAAGATAAAGAAAAAGAAAAGAGTTTACGAATAGTAATTGTGAAGATAGACGATACCATTGCCACAAAGGTTAGCAATAGCTCCAGCTACCATTCTAAGAGTTTGAGGATCATCGGCATTTTCTGCAATCATTGCTAGCAAACTTATACCC
The DNA here is from genome assembly GCF_046630445.1 of Rutidosis leptorrhynchoides. NCBI lineage: Eukaryota > Viridiplantae > Streptophyta > Magnoliopsida > Asterales > Asteraceae > Rutidosis > Rutidosis leptorrhynchoides. The sequence goes on along the minus strand of NC_092337.1, from coordinate 458,989,789 downwards.
CCTTGAGACATTATAAGTTCCTGGTTGCTTTCTGCATATATATTATATATGTAACTAATTAATATTTGATGTTATGAATGGGAGATTGATTCAGACATAAAAAGAAAGAAAAAGAAAAACTGACCATTCATGGCGAGATTCGCAATTGCACCAGCAGCAACCCTGTGAATGTTTTCATCCTCGGAGGTTGTAAGAAGAGATAGCAATGATGTAAGTCCACCTGCTTCTACAATCTTTTCCTGATTCGTTGCTGCTCGAATACAACAGATCCATCGTGTAAGAGCGCTACGTTCTTAAGCAAAACAGGCTTACGCGTGTTTGGGTACGTACGTGTTTTAGAATTAACTGACTGACTTTTAGTTAAAAAAGTTGCCATACTTTTCCAATAGTTGAATGAACAGTTAATATGCTTCTGATTTATATTTATTTAATTTAATAAGACAGTTTCATACCTGCTGCAGCAGCAAAACTGATTTTTTATGGATAAACTAAAGTTAAATATTTACCCATCCTTTTAATCAACTGTTACTAATACTAATACTAATATATATCAATTGACCAACCATATACGTAAATTATCTTGAATTTTTAAGCTGCAATTTTTTATTGTTAACATAATATCCGAGATAATGGCTTAAGCAAGTTTTCCTGATATTATATTAGGGCTGTAAATGAACCGAGACTCTCATTTCACAAAATGTCCTTTTTTCAGACATATCCTATTTGGTCACTTTTTCAGCTATTTCTACAAATAATAGATATTTGGCAAACAAACAAAATCTGATTATCTAACTATTACGTAAATTTATCTATTAGTTCGACACCCCTTTTTACAACATCTATCCATCTGATTCATGTTATTCAATTTCATGTCTTAATTTCAACACATAAATCCAAACGCCCCCACAAGATAAGTTTCAGAATACCTTCAGCTGCCAGATTAGCAATAACTTTTACAGCATGGATCCGCACATCAGGGTCATCTGCTTCCAGTAAGGATAGAATCTTTTGTAGTCCAACTGTCCGAGAGCATTTTTAAAAAATCAATTATCAATTATATTATTTAGTATAAAAACAAGACCAATAAATAAACGATTTATAAAGAAACATGATGATGACCTTGCCCAAAGAGTTTTGCGACCGGCCCTTTCTCCTGTTCCCCTGAATATTTGATCTGTGGTTGCCTGACGGGAGATACAAGGGAGCCCATGTCTGGAGTCATTTCTATACTATGATCACCGCTCTCTATTTGTTTTCTTGTCTATAAATAAAAACAAAATATAAATACATACAGTGAGACATCATCATCATCATACACATCATCCTTCGTGCTTATTATGCACATTTTGACATACCTCATCAGCATCAAAGCTCAATTGCAACAACTGATTCTGTAACATTGATATTTCTTCCTCGAGTTTTTCTTTCTGATGAACTTCATCTTCCAGCTTCTTCCGAAGCTTTAAGATTTCAGCATTTCCTGCCACCTGAAAAAACCACAATACATCCCATTTAGTAAATACCCACGGAATACCAAAAAAAAAAATTAAATAAAATCTCAGTAGATTTATACAAATTTTACCTCAGATTTTTTGTATTGCATTACTTGATTTTGAAGTTTTTTAACTTCTTCTTCGGCCGACTTTCTTAAAAGTATTTCATTCTGCAGCAACTTCTTAACTTCAATTAGTTCCCCATTTGATGTCTTGTGACGGCTTTCATCATTAGACTGCTTTACTGCCAATTGCGTTTCAAGCTTCTTTATCGACTCCATACAATCTCTTTGATATTTTAATCTTTCCTTCTGAATAAGTAGTATGACAATACGAGACAATAATAATAAATTAACAAATTATAATAAGTGTATTAGTTTAATGGAAAGTGTGTAGTAATTGTGCATTTAACTACCTCCAAAGTATCTGCGTAACTTTTTTCAGCCTCGGATACTTGTTTTTTTGCTTCCAGTGATATTCTTTTAATCTCATCTTTATATGCCTTTTGTTGCCTTTCGTGTTCTGCGATGAGAGATTCTACTTGTACATCAAGCTTTCTGGCCAAACTCTTGTAATCAAACTCTTCTTTTATTTTCAACATATTCTCTACCTTCATAGCCTACGTAAACACATACATTAAACATTAAACATAATTAATACAAATGGGATAAAATGGAATGTTTTATTAGTCCATATAATAAAACAATAAGTTAAAGCCTACCCTTTGCCCAAACATTATAGTACTCGATGTCTCTCCTCTATGACGAGGAGATGGACCAATCGTGATAACAAGAGACGTTCTTGCAGTACCTGCAAAAAAATGATACCACATAGTATCTAAAATTCATGACCTAATAAAGTCAAACTAGTAACATATGTAAGTCAGACTTACCTCCAAATGAATCTCGAAGCAATCTTGTAAGTTTGGAATCACGAACGGGAACATGAGAACTGTTTTCCGCCAACGCATTTATACATTTTCCAAGTGCGCTTAAAGAAAGATTTATTGATTTAGCTTCCTCTAATGTATGTCCCTCACTTCCTAAAAAAAGTAACAGCAAAAAGTAAATACTATAAAAACCAAAAAAGGTATCTAATTTAACTATAAATACAAGTTTTTGTTTGATAATAATACCCGACTTATCAATACGCTCAGAACCCGCAAGATCCACAACGATTAGTTTCCCCTTTCGTACAACTGGTGGCTTCATTGTTCTACTCATGTGGGATTTGCTACTACCGTTTTCAATAGTACTAACAGAGTCCTTTTCCTTCACAGATCTCTTAACATGCACCTTAATCAAGAGTATAGTTGATTCTATTAGTTAGTATGTAAAACAATAAATATTGTAAAAAATTAAAAATACGAGAGGATGCATTCTTACCATCAAAATGGCATGACTACGAGACGATTCTGTATTCAATTTCGTGTTAGCAGCAAACCGATGTGCTTCGCCTAATCGTAGCAATTCAACAAAACTCGGCTGATCCCTGACCTCAATCAAGGTCGCACCCGGGAGTGTAATATCTCCGTTCTTTGGATCCTCCGATATCGATAAATTGTCATTAGTGGGATCAAGTAGATCTTGTATCGTCTCCATATATAGCTGCAAGTACCACATTATAATCCTCACCGCTAATCTACATTTAATGGTAAATTTGTTTAATAAGGAAATGAAAAGAACCTGTAAATAGGAGACGTATATAGAATCGGTTTCAGGAGATATTTCAGCAAAAATATCCTCCATTGCACGAACCATTATTCCACGAGCAGATGTATCTTCATCCCCGAGTCGTCCAAGTGTGTAAGTTTTTCCTGTACCAGTTTGCCCATACGCCATAACTGTTCCATTATATCCATCAAGAACACTCTGCACAACAGATAAAGCACGATTATAATCACAATATATTATCGTTCAATTGCAAATTTTTAACAAAGATGTAATCCAAACCTCAACAACAGGCTTTGCAACAACTTCATAAACACGCTTCTGTGATGCAAATTCAGTAAGAACTTCATCAAATTCAAATGTGTCTGAATCCCAATTATTCCTTCTAAGTTTTAACCGTTTAAGCTGAAATAATAATACCATAAAAATGTTTGATTAATGAAGTTTCAAGCCATCAGTACCAAAATAAGTTACAAAACATGATACCTCAGGCTGCAATTCGACACAATCAGCAAAATCAGCGTCAGTTGAGAGCTCCTCATTATTCCGTGGTCTTAATCGTACAGCTACTCGAACTCTCCCAGAAACTAATAATTGTATTTAAATATAAATACATTTATCAAGATATTCTACCAAATGATAAGATTATTGGAAAAAAAGCCCTCCATTATGAAAATATAATAAAGAATATAACTGGAAAAACAAAAAAACAAAAAAAAAAATTTCTCAAATTATTATTTCATGAACCTTAAACTAAGTATAACCTTTTAAAATAGTTCTAGGTCAATACAATTATCAAAATTCTACATTTGTGACAAATTATTCTTATCATAATATATTCAAGGACAAACAAAAATTCACTTCACAGTTCATCAAAATTACACATCTATAAGAATTATAACAACAAAATAATAACAAAATCATTAAATGTATTAACAAAAAAATGTAAATTCAGAGGGAAATTATAAGCTAAAAGTGAGAAATGGACCTCCAGGAGTGTCCTTGTGAGATCCACCGGTGGAATTACTGACAGAACCGGTGCTGCTACGACGGAGACCTGACGTTACCGACGGCTTAGATTTGTAACCAGAAGAAGATGAAAAAGATGATGAAGATGAAATTGACTTGGTCTTCACACCTCCACCACCACCATTCTTGTAATTATTATTCGCCATATTTATAATTGCATACAAGAATTCATAATAATTATGATTATGATGATGATTATGAACAACTGTTTTTACACGCTTTAAAAAAAACACACAGTGAAGCTCTAAAAAGCATTTATGGGGGAGTTGAATTTTGAAGGAAACAGGTTCGGTTGTGGAGGTAGTGGGGTCATGGGTTTCTTCCACTTTAATCTCTCTCTATTTTTCTCCTTTTCTTAAATCAATAATCTAAATTATACGTAATTAATTTCTTGTCTTTGGTGAAACAAACGTAATTATTGAATTCGAATTTATTATTATTATTATTATTATTATTATTATTATTATTATTATTATTATTATTATTATTATTATTAACATCATTATTATTATTATTATTATTATTATTATTATTATTATTATTATTATTATTATTATATATTTTTTTGAAATGCAGTTATCGGCATCACCCAAAGGGAACTTAACCACTTTCACGATCATATGCTACGCACGCACTTTCAGGAGAAAACCCGAATCACATTGCATGAATCCAACCCTTAAAGCATCTCGACGTGCAGCCAGACCGGGTTTGAATCCTGAATAAATTCGGGAGAAAACCCCAGGCCAATCTAAAATCTCCATATTTCAGACATATTGATTAATAGGATTGGCAGAGTAATGCACGAACTCATGACCTTAATCCAAGTCCCACACACAAAGTGAAGGGATATCACTATTAATTATTTACGGTGTATTTAGAAAAAAATTATTTTATTTTAGCTAATTTGATTTATAATTATAATTTCAGTATTGACAAAAAAAAATTAATTTAAATTCAAGTAAACTATCAACCTATAACATTTGTAAGGTGATGAGTTCTTAAACAAAAGTGATAATTTGTATGTTGACTTTTCGTAATTATTGAATACGTATATGAATGTTGCAAAACGATCGACTTTTGTGACTTTAAAGTATATATATATATATATATATATATATATATATATATATATATATATATATATATATATATATATATATATATATATATATACTTACGGTAATTAAATAAAATCAATTTATTTTAGCATTTGAGTTATAATTATAATTGAAATTGTAATTCTATTTAATTGATATTTCTTAATTATAAATATTTAAAGAAATGACATGTGACAAATTTAATATGATGGTTACATATGATATATATATATACTAGCTTTAAGATCCCGTGCGTTGCACGGTGACTTAAAAAATTAGTATACTAATACATTAATCTTGTTACAGATTGTATGCGTGTTATACATTAAGTAAGCATTTGAACGTCTTTTGGACAATTTGAAAAGTAAACAGGGTGTAGCTATTTGAGCATATGGATAATATTATCAATTGTAATTTTGGGCATTTGGTATTATGTGCTCAAATATTCATAAATACATGAATCATTGGTTCCCAAATATATATATCATCCGAGAATGAGGCTAATGACATAGTATTTGTGGGCATCATTGTGATAAAGGTATGCCACAACAGAGTCGGAAAACATAAGATATTAGTAATTTTGCAGCTCACATGTTTTTATGTGTAATCCGCTGCAAAGATAACAAAATCACTAAAAACTAAAAATAGAGACAGCACAACAGCCAGTAGGTCACCTCTTTTTGTTGGATCTCCTTTCTTGTCGTAAATGTAGGCCTCAACAAAGCTGAGGTAAGAGAGTTTCAGGTGAAATAACGCATACTCGGCCATGCTCATCCTGTATCAAACAAACAACTTTACAACTAATAATTCAATTAATAATAAGGGTAGCTTGAGTTTACAACTAATATAACCCAAAAAATTTGCTAAGACAAACACCTGCTTTAAATCCTTAGTTTGTCCTTTTGACCACCCATCTTTTATTTATCGCAAATATAATGATAATGATTATATTAATAATAACCAATCAACACACGAGAAAGGAAGAAGCTAAACCTGCCCAACACAATACATCATACCCATTCTAACCAGATCAACACAAAACAAATGCAAACAATTTCATCTACAATTCGAACACCCACATCAAAAAAACCTAAAATAAGTTGTCCCATCTTTCATGACCCACTACAATTAGACCACATGTCAACCTATGTCATACTGATACTTCATATTAAATAATTTTGAGCCCCCAAATCTGAGGAGCTCATTATAGCTTCTTTTGTACGACATTAACAACCATTGTCATAATGGTACTTTATATCAAGTGACTTGAAATTGTATCATTTGATCAAAAATATGAATGAATACTATAATTGAAAAGAAAAGGCCGTACCCGATCAAATACGTCGTAAGACTTCTTTGTAGATGACAATTTTCATAGTGTCAGATCGTATAGCATGATGTTTCATATTCATAAAATATGATTTGCATAATGTCAGATCGCTGATCGTATAAGTTGAATGTCATATTGATTTTAAATGCAACTAATGCCTTCCATTTTCTTGTGGTTTTCGCATAACTCATGAATGTTGATTATTAAATGAATGAACCACCAGATGTAATGACCGTGACACCTACCATATGACGCTGCAATTGCCATTGGGAATTAAATATCATATTTATAATAGCCACTAAATCTGAGTGCCTATCATGCCATCTCTATATAGACCAAAAGATCCAAAATTTTCATGTGATTAGCTTTACAATGAAAATACTGAGATTCATACACAAAGATTATTTACTGAAAATTACCTTAGTCAACGTTTGGATATGAAATCATTCAAATAATCGACAGTTAAGCAGCAAAGACTTTTTGACATTGTATGACGAGAAATAAATTAAAAACCCTAAATTGATGTCGTAGATGTGTTTATACGTATTCTAAATTTGACGAAGAAACATTTGGCTGACCAAATTTTCAGTACTTCAGGAAACTCACTTAGGTTTTTGTATGTCTTCTGTACCGAATCTTAACACCATTTCAAATGCATGCAAATTTATAGCATACAACTAAAAATCCTTAACACAAATCTTCAATTATATCCCTAGACAAACCTAAATCTGTATCATTCACTGATCTTGATTACAACCAATTACAAATGGGTTTAATAATATCATATATTTTTTTTAGAAAAGCAGCAATTGGATTAAATTAAAAGAACAGGTACATATACATTTGTGTACATTTGGGCCAAGATAGCCCATCAACTATCGCTAATAACCTGTACAAACTAACAGTATGCATTCCGTGAGGATTAAAGGAAAACAGTAGCAGTGCATTTGAAACAGTAGCAGTGCAGTTTAAGAATATCATATAGTTAAGCTAATTCAATTAACACAATACTTAAATAATATTATATAGTTATACAACATGACATACATGCATATAAAAGTGACATAAACATACATATGGAACTAAAATTACATTTTAATAATAGTACATACAAATGGATCAACAATTATATAAGTATATACATGAACATGTGATGCATAAACTAACATAAACAAATACCAACAAATATAGCTACTCATATCTATAAACATATACATAGTCAAAAGCATAAACATATACATAGACATTGTAGCATATCCACAAACATATAAATAATCAAAAGATCAGTTATGACTTTTTTAAGTATACAAACCTTCAACATGTCAACTTATATCGTAAACTCTTATGCAGCATATTTGTTTTTAATCAATATCTTGTTGTGAGTAACCAACAATTACATGTATAAGTGTGATGAGGCTTTCAAATGGTTCTGTGTACAATATCGAAATTTTGGTTTTAATAAATATGACAGGTTGGGTCAAAAGCTTGAGATATACACAAATTTGATCAAATCTTATCATTTAAAATAATACATTATTGTCAAAATATGGCCTTTGTAATCATAGCAACACCTTTTATCATCTATACGATTAAGAAACAGGATATCCAATTGTAATCAACACAACCCGCTCCAACCCATACAAACATACATGCTATATACTTTTAGCCCATTTGGATACATTTGGATATGATGGTATCTTGTTTCACTTGAATAAACTTGAAAAAGTAGGAGTCATCCAAAAGTCCTACAACCACTCACTCAAAATTGTGCACATGGCGCACACCAATAATTGTAGACACTTGGGAGGAGACTACAGCCACTCACTCAAAATCAAATGAAATAAAAAGGTACAAAAACCTACATAATGAATGTATAAATGTAGACCATACCAGTGTTACCATAGTGATAGACATTTTGAACTCATCAAAGCGCCAACGTAGATGTATGACCATGTCTGTTCATTTTTTCCCACGACGATGGGTTATCGGGTAGTAAACACTGCACTCAACCCAAAAAAGTCACACATATTGAAACTCAAATACATTAAGTAATCGTAAATAAACTAAATTCTTCTACGATGAAGCAACAATTTAGTAATTACCATTTAAGTCAATAATTAATGATAACAAACTCTAAAACATAACAGAGCAATTGAAACAGTGCAAAAGAACAGTGCACTGGTGTTTTCATCAAACATTGTTAGAAAAGGGACAAAAGAAGACTTGATGGGTCTATCTAAACCCTCATTAAGATCTAAGTTGGTTTACTTAGATCATCAGAGACATATATAGTTAATGACCCATTGTGTACGGTGTTATCATCACATTTATCTTTGTTAGTAAAGGAGAGTAAACAACATGGAATATAGGGAAAGCGTCAAAACCATAATTGAAGTCTTATTCACAAAATTTCATAATTTGTTGAATGCACTTGTACAAACATAGCCATACTCTTCCATTAGAGTTGCTGGCACCATACAAAACTGCAAGTCTGCACAATAACGCAATAATCATTTTAAAAGGTAAATAAAAATTATAAAAATAAAAAATATTCATAAATTAAAAAATGACAGCATGGTAGAAATCAACTAATGCATAGAAAGGAATTTCATAATTAAATATAATCGCAGTTTGATTTTATGGAATTTCATAATTAAAAAATCACTTGTCCATTCCTGAATTTCGAAACCCTCCTTTTATAACGTTGAGCTGCAACATTCAATATAACATCTCACACTTCAGACGAATGAATTTTATAGATTAATAGCACACAACATTCAGTGATAATGAATTTACATAAACACAAACGTGTTTTAACATAATGAATTTATATGGTGTAGCAATTCTATTTATGGATCAGACAAAAAAAATCAGAAAATTCATCTGAACAAAATCCCTAATATTGTGAATCCACAACAAAACACAAAGTGATTTCATCAATAACTTTGTGAATATAATGATATTAAAAACGTATGTTTACTTACATATTTTCTTTGGCAAGATTGATGAATGAAGTTTGTGATCGAACAGAGATGCTGAAACCCTCTAATGGTGCTTCATTTTTTGTTATGCCAATCGCATCTGATTAATTGGAATTCATATAACCATCTGTTGAGACATTTAATCAATTGATGTATTAAGGGCGTAGCAGATGGACTGAATCAAGCGATAATATCAAGCCGATCATGGTGTGCTTTATGATTTTGAACATGTTTCGAGATTTAGAGTGTATTTGCTTTTGATTTTTTATAATTGTGGATAGTTAGGGTTTGAGAGAAAGAGTAAGAGAAAGAGACGGTTTTTGTGGATTGGTTTCAAAAACGGACGAATGGGATTGGGACAGATGTCAGAATGTGGGCAATAGTTTGGAAAAGGGGGTAGGGAGGAGGTAGTGATGCCACGTGGCATATCTATACATATTATTATAGGTTATAGATATATATATATATATATATATATATATATATATATATATATATATATATATATATATATATATATTATATATATAGTAGGCGTGTCTGGCTTTCACTCCGGTCACATTCTTTGTTTATTCCATTTCTTTTTCCATGCAACTCATCATGTGTCCTTGTTTCATGGGTTGTCAATCATTTCATGCGTTTGGTTGATAAACTTTGAATTGACTGATAAACAATAAATAATAATCACAACAGTGCGCTCGCACAACCCCACTCGTTTTAAAATAAAGAGGGATACTTTTTTGTTTAATAAAGCTTTTTGTTGCCTTTAAAAAAAAAAAACTTGATAAACTTGTGGGCACATACAATGCTTTAGTGGCTGAAATAAAGTTTTTTTTATGCCTGAGGTGTAAAATGAGGTAGTACTAAAAGTTGAAGGACAAAATCAGTTATTGGAAAGATTATAATACCAGTTTTGTATTTTCTAAAATGACGGAAAATACGGACAAGAAGTGACGTGGAGCCGTGGAGCAACTGGTATACGTAGATATGACATGGTTGACAATCATTAACTGTACCTTGATTTTGTTTTCTTTCAGATTTTGGGTATGAAAGCTACCAAAATTTGAACTTCATGATAAAACAAAATATAATCCAAAATTGTCATAGTAAGAAAAGATTATTAAGCTTAAGCTTATAAGTTATTCTATTTTTTTAAAAAGATGTCACACGGGATGTATCATAAATTAAATCGATCAGTGATATTGCTTTAAACATACATATAATTCGACGCAATATCATTTATATTTCATCAGCTTTTATCGTTTACTAAGACATTCAAATGTATAAATCACGAGAAAAACGACAAAAGATAATACGAGCTCGAAGTTTGAAGAAAAGACGATAAACGATGGATTTAAACCAAATATATATCGAGTCAACGTTACCCGAATAGAAGTTCAAGATGAGCAAATAAAAAGAGTTCAAATGAAAAGTTCCAAATCGATAAACGTCAACGCGAGATCGACATAGAACAAAACATAAAATAAAAATGAGAAAACAGTCGACAACTCTTACGCGAATCGTGTGGCCATCTACGCGAAACGCGTAGTATTTAAGTCGTACGCGTATCGTGTGGGAATCTACGCGAAACTCGTAATCTCTTGATCAGACCCAGATTCCAAATGTAAATGGGACGGTTCCTTTTCTGTTTAATATTACTTCTTTTTTTTAGTGGTACAGCAAGAAAAGCAGTACAATCATTTCACCTACTACTTGAATCTCATAATACGGAATACTTATACAGAAAGTTGAGAAGAAAGGAGTACACACATTTAGAAGAGAATTGCATTTACACACATACATTTTAACACAGTGCACATCAAATTTATTTTCTAGTATCTTTTGTAATTTGTATTAATTTCAGTTTCAAGGTTCAATATTTAGGATAGTTTCAAATATTAAGGGTGTATTGTTCGTGAATAAGAGTATTATTGTACGCGTGAAAGGGTGTTGTTATTGTAATTTTCTACCATTGAAGTTAATGAAAGTGAAGAATTTTTCGTAAGTATATTCTGTTAAAATTATCGTTATCAGTTTTTATCATTATTATTATGTTTGTATATTTATATTTTTATATTTACCCTAGTATAATGAGTAGCTAATTTTCCTAGTGTTTGCTTAGATGTAGAGTCCCTAGTGAAATGGATTGTTATTATTTGTAAAAATTAAAATGTAACTTTAGTATTTTTAACATTGAGCCTAATTGAAAGAACTATTATTATGTATTTGGATATTTAACCCTTGTCACTTAATTTGTTAGATTAAAAAAAACGAAAGTTATTTTTATTTATATAAATTAAGTTTCAACATTAAAAGTGATCTAGACGAACTTATAACTAATTTACTAACACTAAATTAAAAAGTAAGGTTCGGTGGTTTGGGTAATATCACTAGTCATATAACAGTGAAATTGTAAAAAGGGAAACCGTTATGATTTGGGTTTTGGCGAAGGTCAAAACTGGGTTGGGTCTCAATTTAAATACTTAAAGATTAGTAACTATCTAAATATAATCCAATGAAAATTAGATTTAATTTAGTTAGCCAAAACTTATTATTTATTCGAAAGGAAAATATAAGTTTTATACTAAACATTTTAATACGAGCTTAAACTTAAAACAATCCATGGACCTAGAGGTGACACATTTAAGTAAACACTCCCTTTTATTTTATAAATCATTATTATTATTATTTACGTTTATTTATTCAGTAAAGTTAAAACTAAAAAAAATATATACACAACATTATAACCAAGTGTATTCGTTACTGTTTTGTCACCTGGATTATAACATACGCGGATCGCGTATAAATCTACACGATACGAGTACTGTAGCGAACTAGGTTAAAATTTAGGGTTTTAATTATTTTATTATTATATTTAAGTTGTTAGTTTATAATTAGTATTAATTTATAATTAGTAATTAGTTTATAACTAGTTAATTATTATAATTCCTATTAATTTATATTAATTTAGTTAAAACATGTTATTTAGTTAATTTAAATAAATTTACATTATAATTACTCAAAACAAAATTCTAAACAATTAGTTTTATTAAAAGTTATTATTTAATTAATTATCATTTAGTAATAAACTTATTAGTATAATTTCAATTAATTCACTTTTAAGTTAATAATTATAAATAATGTATTCGTATAAATTAATAAGTAGTTCAATTAAATTAGGATTAAGTTATATTTTATTATTATGTAGTATTATCAATTCCTAATCCAAAACCCCCTTAAAATAAGTTTAACTTCAAAGACTATTAAAAAAACATTGAACACTGTCTCCCTGTGGAACGAACTGGATTTACCAACAAACTAAACTACACGGATAGGACTAGTTGCCTATATATGTTTGAAACCAACCTAAAATCGTTAAAATACCATATATACAATAAATCAATTTGTGTAACAAAACAACTCAAATCCGCTCATAAATAAAGGTACTGTTTCACACCATCAACTTTTTGGCGCCGCTGCCGGGGATCAGTTACGTTTAAAAGAATTTTAATAGACTTTAGGTTATTCGATCCTTTTATAGGAATTCATTCCTAGAAAAGCTTTTAATGTTATGATAGAAATTAATGCATGAATTTACGTTCCTCCAACACTGAATTAACTCCTCCATATCCTGAACCCGAAAGAGAATTTCACGAACGCTTAAGAGCTCAAGAAGTAGAATCTCTCGCTGAGGATTTAGAATCACTTTCATTAGATTCTAACTCTGAACCAGATATTCAACAAATCATAGAACCAGATATGGCTGTTACAAATCAAACGATGGAAGCATTAATGAAGGTGACAAGAACAGGTCAAGGCCACGCAATCATCCAACCTACGATGACTGACGGCTTTGAAATAAAAGGTCAATTCCTTCACATGGTGACTAATACATGCCAATTCGGTGGAGCTCCAAATGAGGATGCTAACGAGCATCTTCGTAAGTTTGTAAGCATTTGCAAACTATTTAAAATTAAGGATGTCTCCGATGAAGTCGCATGTTTGAAAATCTTTCCATGGTCCTTAAAAGACGATGCAAGAGATTGGCTAGACTCATTACCAGAAGGTTATATTGAAAACTGGAATGACATGATGGACAAATTTTTGTCAGAATTCTTCCCTGCTTCAAAAGCAGCAAAATTGCAAAGTGATATAAATCACTTCAAACAAAAGCTTAACGAAACCCTTTATGAAGTTTGGACCCGATTCAACAAAATGCTTAGGGTATGTCCTCAACACGGGTTGAATACATTCCAAAAAGTCCAAATATTTTATAAAGGAGTAAATGTTGCTACTAGAAAAGATATCGATGTTGCAGCCGGTGGTTCGATAATGAAGAAAACACCAGAAGACGCTCACACAATCATTGCCGATATAGCAGCACATTCCCATAATTGGCATCAAGAGATAGAATTCTCTAGATCATCAACCGTTGCTAATATCGAAAGCAATGATGAAATTGCTTCGTTAAAAGTACAAATGGCAAATCAAGCAAGACAAATTGAGAAAGTAACCAAGGAAATGCATGCTATCAGGGTAGGATGTGAAATGTGCCAAGGCCCCCATCTTACTAGAGATTGTGATAAAACAACGATGGAAGAACAAGCAAATTTCCTAGGTTACTTGCGAAAAGGTGAAATGAATTTCAACGATTTTCCAGCGATAGAAGCAAATAACCGAAAATATCCTCCAATTAACAACTATCAAACAGGAGGACCTTCAGGTTTAAATAATAATAACTATCAAAGAGGAAATCCGGTTTACCAAAATAACCGAAATTTCCAAAATCAAAATCAAAATCAAAGAAATCCACCACCAGGTTACAATAACCTAAACAACCGAAATCAACCTCAACGAATTTATCAAAATAATTTCCAACAAAATCAACCACAACCACAAGCACTTATACAACCACAACCCGAGAAGAAATCTGGTTTAGAAGATCTCTTAAGAGATTTTATGGTTAAGCACGAGCAAACTGCGGAAATTCAAACTCAACAAATTCGAAACCAACAAGCTACGATTCAGAATTTAGAAAGAGATGTTGGAAGGATCTCACAGTTACTATCAGAGAGGCCACCAGGCACTCTCCCCTCAAATACTCAAGTGAATCCTAACAACAATCAAACAAGGAATGAGCATGTAAATGCTATAACTACTAGAAGTGGTTTAACTGTTAACCCAGAAACTAGTAAGACCTTAGAAGTTCCTTTATCTTCTTCTAGTTTACAAGAACCTATTGATATAGATGAACATGTTGAGAAAGAACAAGAGAAAGATGATCCACCTGAGATCATATCAAAGAAAATTGAAGAACCACCATTGAAGGTGCACAAAGCACCTATTCCATACCCGAAAGCATTAAAGAAAGACAAACTCGCTAGCCAATATCAAAAATTTGCAGATATGATCAAGGAAATTAGCATTAACATGCCACTCGCGGAAGTTCTTAGGGGTATGCCAAATTATGGAAGGTTTATTAAGGATCTCATAGCCGATAAAGGTAAATATGAAGAAGTTTCAACCACATTCCTCAATGAGGAATGCTCAGCAATTTTGCAAAAGCAAAAGATGCCACCGAAACTCGTAGATCCTGGTAGTTTCATTATTCCGTGTCTGATGGGAGATTCAGTAATGTACGATGCATTAGCTGACTTAGGCGCAAGTATCAATCTTATGCCACACTCCTTATACTTAAAACTAAACCTAGGTTATCTAAAACCAACTAGGATGTGTATACGCCTAGCAGATAGAACTTTTAACTATCCTATTGGTATTGCCGAAAACCTACCAGTTAAAGTCACTCATTTAATCTTTCCTACCGACTTCGTTATCCTCGAAATGGAAGAAGATAGCAAGGTTCCCCTAATTCTAGGGCGACCATTTTTAAATACCGCTGACGCAATTGTGCATGTTAAAGACAAAAAGCTTAGTCTAGGTGTAGGGGAAGATAGAGTTACCCTAAACATAGATAAATCTATGAAACAACCTATCTCTTCCGATGACGAATGTTATAAGGTAGATATTGTTGATTGTTGTGTCGAAAAAGAATTACAAGAATTACTAAATGTCGACACCTCGAACTTCACCTCAGTGAGTGAAGGTGATGAATTCGATGTAGAACTTGAACTTGACGAATTATTGAAAGTAGTAATTGATGAAGATTATTGTGAGGAAGAAACTCCCAAAGAAGATGAACCCTTTGAAGAAATTATCGATGGTAACAGGTTCCGAATAAAATCTTCCTTGGAAGAACCGCCAACCTTGGAACTTAAAGAACTCCCGGAACATTTGGAGTATGCTTTTCTTCAAGGTACGTCACAATTACCTGTTATAATTTCATCAAAACTTTTCGATAATGAATAGAGTAGGTTAATGTCCGTTTTAAAAACTCATAAGAAAGCAATTGCTTGGAAAACAACTGATATTCCAGGGATTAATCCAGCTTATTGTACTCATAAGATTTTAATGGAAGAAGATTTTAAACCCGTGGTACAAAGACAACGAAGGTTAAACCCTAACATGAAAGAAGTTGTCAAGAAGGAGGTTATCAAGTTACTTGATGCCGGGTTAATATACCCTATATCCGATAGCCCATGGGTTAGTCCTGTACAAGTAGTACCCAAGAAATGAGGTACAACTGTCGTTCTTAATGATGATAATGAACCTGTTACTACAAGAACAGTCACTGGCTGGAGAGTCTGTATAGACTACAGTCGTTTAAACGACGCCACAAGGAAAGATCATTTCCCACTTCCTTATATTAACCAAATGCTAGAACGTTTAGCGGGAAAAGAATATTATTGTTTCCTTGATGGATTCTCCGGTTATTTTCAAATTCCCATTGATCCAAAAGACCAAGACAAGACAATATTTACTTGTCCATTTGGTACATTCGCATATCGACGAATGTCGTTCGGATTATGCAACGCGCCAGGCACCTTTCAAAGATGTATGATGGCAATATTTCATGACATGATAGAAGGAAGTATGGAAGTCTTTATGGACGATTTCTCTGTTTTTGGAGACTCCTTCGATTCATGCCTTTCCAACCTCGAGCGAATGTTAATTCGTTGTGAGGAATCAAATCTTGTTTTAAATTGGGAAAAATGCCACTTCATGGTGAAGGAAGGTTTTGTTTTAGGACACAAGATTTCTCGAGATGGAATGGAAGTAGACAAAGCTAAGATCGATGTAATCTCAAAGCTTCCTCCTCCAACTAACGTTAAAGGAATTCGTAGTTTCTTAGGTCATGCGGGATTCTATAGACGATTCATAAAGGACTTTTCCAAAATCGCTCGACCCATGACTAAACTTCTCGAGAAAGACAGTACATTCGACTTCAATAACGAATGCTTACAAGCCTTCTCCATTCTAAAAAATAAACTTACGAATGCACCCATTATGGTATCACCTGACTGGTCCAAACCTTTCGAACTAATGTGTGATGCTAGTGATTTCGCGATGGGAGCTGTTTTAGGTCAACGTCAAGATAACAAATTTCAACTAATTTACTACGCAAGTAAAATGCTTACAGGAGCTCAGTTGAATTACACGACTACTGAGAAGGAGCTCCTTGCAGTAGTTTTTTCTTTCGATAAGTTTAGATCTTACTTAGTGTTATCTAAAACAATTGTTTATACCGATCATTCAGCCCTAAAGTACTTATTCAAAAAGCAAGATGCTAAACCTAGACTAATTCGTTGGATTCTTCTCCTACAAGAATTCAACATTGAAATTAAGGATAAAAAAGGTGCTGAAAATCTCGCTGCGGATCACTTATCCCGTCTTGAAAATCCTAACTTAGAAACACTCGACGAATCTGTTATTCACGATACTTTTTCAGACGAGTTCCTTATGCGAATTGAAATAGAAGAAGAAATTCCATGGTTTGCGGGCTATGCTAATTATCTAGCCGCAGAAATTCTTGTTAAAAATCAAACTTATCAGCAAAAGAAGAAATTCTTTGCTGATCTTAAGTTTTACTTTTGGGAAAGCCCTAATCTCTTTCGTATAGGGGCTGACCAAGTTATACGTCGATGTGTATACGACAAAGAAGCGCAACAAATTCTAGAGCACTGTCATGAAGGACCGGCTGGTGGACATTTCGGACCTAGCTATACAGCCAAAAAGGTTTTTGACTCAGGTTTTTACTGGCCTACAATTTTTAAAGATGCATACAATATGGTAAAAACTTGTGATTCTTGTCAAAGATCTGGAAATATCTCCAAGAGAGACGAAATGCCACAACAAGGCATCTTAATATGCGAAGTATTCGACATATGGGGTATTGACTTCATGGGTCCATTCCCAGCTTCTAACAAATGCAAATACATTCTCGTGGCAGTCGATTACGTTTCTAAATGGGCTGAAGCAAAAGCCCTACCCACTAACGATGCTCGAGTTGTTGTCAACTTTCTTAAAAATCTTTTCTCGCGTTTTGGGATTCCAAAAGCATTAATCAATGATCGTGGAACTCATTTTACAAATCAACTACTTGAGAAAGTTCTTAAAAAGTACGGAGTTAATCATCGTTTTTCAACTTCTTACCACCCTCAAACGAGTGGTCAAGTTGAAAACACGAACAGAGGTCTTAAACGAATTTTAGAAAGAACGGTTAAAAATAATCCAAAAATCTGGCATCAAAAGCTAGATGATTCACTTTGGGCATTTAGAACTGCATTCAAAACACCCATCGGTACTACACCTTTCTGATTGATTTACGGTAAGGCGTGTCATCTACCTGTCGAAGTTGAACACAAGGCATACTGGGCTCTGAAAGAATGTAATACCGACCTTGTAAAAGCTGGAGAAAACCGATTCTTGTAACTGAATGAATTAGATGAATTAAGACTACAAGTGTATGAAAACTCTAAAACATATAAGGAGAAAACTAAAAGATGGCACGATGCACGGTTAAAAGAAAAGAAAGAATTTGAACAAGGAGATAAAGTATTAGTATTCCAATCACGTTTTAAGTTTTCACCTGGGAAACTTAGATCCCGATGGACTGGGCCATATATAATAAAATAAGTTTTTCCATCTGGATATGCCGAATTATATAGCAAAGAAGGTGGAACTTTCAAAGTGAACGGTCATCAACTCAAATTATACTTTGAAGGAATCAATACTACGGAAAGAGACGAGATCACATTCTACCCTAAGGACAAGTAAATTCAGGGTAAATTTAAGGTTTTCAACTCCATTCTCGAACTTTATTTTCATCTTTAAGAGTGGGGTTTGTTTGGTCTTTCCCTAGCAGACACTAAAGAACTAGTCTTCTCCCTCCATTCTACCTTTTTATTTTCTTCTTTTCGTTTTTATTTATTGTTTATTTTTAAGATGCGCAATCAATATGTCTACAACCACTTCTTTTTAATGTGCGATAAAATTTTACCGAGAGATGTGGTGTTAGATATAAAGAGAAGATGCGATCAGGCGAGCAAAGAAATAAGGCAAGAACTTAACGAGAAAAATTATGCCAAAGAAAAATCAAAATCAGCTAAGAAACGTCGAGCGCGTCATTTGGGCAAATGTGTAAAATGTGGAAAACCAGCTCATTACGGAAATTGCCCAAAGAACCAGACGGACTCTAATTTTGAGTACGTAACCTTATGTCGAGAAGGGCCTTTTAAATGTTCAAAGGAAAACCTCTTAAACCAACGAGGTTACGCATACGAAGCCATGGGGGGCGAAATGATGCGACTCCACTACGAGGCGAGTCAACGCGGTTTCACAATCTAATCCTTTTTCTCGCCAATTGTGTTTTTGTGCATTTTTTGTATTTTGCGCATTTTTTTATTTTTGAATTTTTGTGTGTTTATGTTTTGGTGTGTTTTAGTTTGTAATTGTTTGTTGTGTTTTTATTAAAAAGGGTCTACCATTTAAAATTGATAAACCTTGAGTTTAAACTGTTTTCATTGAAAACGATAATGCTAAGTGTAATAACTGAATTGTCGTCCTTCAAATTGTACGAAATTTATTGTTGGATTCATAATATATTTTTTAAATGGTAAACCACCAAAAACAAAAGAAAAAATTAAAACTATTAAAAATATACTTTTTATCAATAACCGTAAAGATATATAACTTATAAACCTTTGTCGTGGGTAATGATAGGTGTAACAACCGAGATTGTCTCTACCTAGTTGATAGGAAACAAAGTTTTAAGTTTGAAAATTAGTTGGTTTAAAAGTATATAAAAAAAATATATATATATAGTGAATTTTAAATTCATTTAATTTTTATTTTTCATGTACTTGTTTTTAATTCTAAATATTAATTTTCTTTTATAAAATTTAAAAAAAAATAAAAAATTAGAGTGTTTTATTTTCAAGTTGTTTTTGAAAAATATTAAAACTTTAACTTTTAAAGTATTAAATTATAAATTGAAATTAAAAATTTATAAACGGATAAAGACTAGGTATACCAACCGAAATTTCTGTTACATCAAATATAAACTTAAAATTGATATTTTGAAATTTAAGTACTTATAAAGTTGAAAAAAAATATATATATAATAAAAAAATTAAATAAATAAATAAGAATTTTTTTTTTTGTTTTATTTTTATTTTCATAAAATATTAAAAACTTTAACTTTTAAATTATTAAATTTTGTAAATTAATTTTTAAAATTTATAAAACGGATAAAGACTAGGTATAATAACCGAAATTTCCGTAGCTACAAATATAAATTTATAAAAGGAATTTTAAAAGTTTGATTAATTATAAAGTTGAAAAAAAAAAAGGTCAGAACACCTACGCGAAACGTGTAACATTCCACACGAAACGCGTATAATTAGAATCTACGCGAAACGCGTAGAGCTACATGAAACGCGTAGGTTCAAAATCAGTCCAGATATCTGGTCGAACTCTTTTCTCTCCTTCACACATTATTATTGTTTTTGCTTACTGAGAGGACGAAGGAGAAGCACAAAAATCACCAAAATCACACCCAAACACTAAATTAACACTATCAATCTCCTCCAATTCATCTATCTTTCAACATGCCGAGATTGGTAAGGGTCCTAAATCCGTTTTTACCACTTGTTTTTCAAGTTTTTCATTTATTATTTTTATGGCTTTAATCCGAATTAATGCATGATATTGTTGAATTTTGTTTGATTAATGCTATATCTATGTTGTTAGTGTGATGTTAAACCCGATTAGCATAAGAATTCAATGTTTAATGGATTATTGAAAAATTAGGGTTTATGTAAATTGGAGAAATTGAGGAATTACTATTATATTGTGTTATTTTGGGTCTTTTTAGATGTTGTTAGATGTTTTGATAGTAGTAAAAGCTTTGAATATAAGTTTGTTTGATTGATTTTGTGATTTTAATTTTCGTATAAATTGATAATTTTTTTTTAATCGGGTATAGATTGTATTGAAGTTTAGAAGCTGGATTATACGCAATGTGATTGAATTGGATTTTATATGCTTAGCTCATTGCGTATTTCCACTTGTGATTTACATTTTGTTTTTGAGACTTGATTTTTGATTAGGAATTTTTGATTTATTTTTTTTGTTTGTTTCAATTTGTTGATTCATGTGGTGTTGAAACAAACTTGTATGTCAAGAATGAGTTCTTTGCTAACATTAACATACCCAATCGGGACAATTCTCTTGTTTTAAAATGTTATGGAGGGATTATTTAGAATGAGAGCTGTTAACCAACAGCAAGGGGAAGAACAAGTAACACCAGAAATGGAACAACAACTACAGAATCTACACCCAAACCTGAGATTTCCTGATGATGTACCTAACCGATTACAAAAGGTTAAGGACTTACTTTCTCTGGTCAGTAGAAACATCTCTCCAGTATACGTTGTGGACTGGGTTCCTTTAGGACCCCCAGTCAATTTAGATGTGCAAATAAGGGGAATTTTAAACCAAAGTTTTACAAACGAATTTGGAATGACTTTGGTTTTTAATGATTTTGAGAGATTGTTTAGTTTAAATAGCCCTGTATATAGAGAATGGTGTTTAGAGTTCTATTCTACCGTTAGAATAAGTTTACACCCAGAAAATATCGATGATATTAATTTTCTACAATTTAGGCTGGGTGGGGTAGATAGAGCAATGTCCCTAAGCGACGTAACTACCGCATTAGGGATTTACACCGTTGAGGAGATGATAGCTCCCGGTTTTAGGGAATATATTTTTACAGGGGCTAGATATACAGGTAACTATGATTCTGGTTTAGTCTGGCAATCTTTCACTAATAGAAATACTTATGAGCCAGGCCAGGAATCTTATCTAAAGATCACTGATGTTCGCTTTAGAATAATTCATAAGTTTATAGCGAACACAATAAACTAAAGGTCGTTTACTAATACAGATAAAATTAATTATATTGACCTTTGGTACTTGGATTCGATCAGAGATAGGGATACATTTATTAGTATTCCCTATGGAGAGTGACATGTCAGGGGGTCAATAGATCACGTGTCTAGGAAGCTGGTTCGGGCTCGACCCGAGTGAATCAGAACCTCCAATCCAACGTGTAGATCAAGCTGTTAAAACTTTAGGATTGGACGTGTATAGGACGCTAAGGCTATACAAGTGAGGGGTGGGGTAATTAGTTTGAGACGGCAAGAAGTTGTCGCTCACGCTCCCATGGAGGAGGATGAGGAACCCGCTAGGGAAACTAGGAGGAGACGAAGACAGCCAGATGAGGCTAGTACGTCTAATGTAGGTGTTTCTGATTTCGATATGCTACAAAATTCGTTTAATTCATTGAGTTTAGATTTAAGGAACTCGTATGATAATTGGGGACGGAGATCAGAAGAACAATACACTAGTTTGTCTAGGCAAATAGGGGATATTAGGCATACCCAACTAGCTCAGGGTAATGTATTAGAAAACATCCGCTACAATCAGAGGGGCCAGGGAGCACAGTTAGAGTGGGCGCATCATCAGACTTATTTATACGCAGCTAACCCACAACAATACGCACCCTCAGTCTTCCCATCATACCCCCAATGGCAGGGACACGGTGACCCTCTACCTCCACCTTATGATCCCAACGCTGCCTTAGCCGCAAGTCAGGAAGCCTATAGGCGTTTTTACGAGGAACAACGCCTAAATCAACAACGGCAGCAACAAGAGCGAGAACATGAAGATAAGGGAGGCCCTGCGTGGCAATTTTTCTAGTTTTTATTTTTATTTTTAGAATTATTTATTTTGTATTTGTTTGTATAAAATGATTTTTATGGTGTGTTAATTTATTTTTACCTTTATTTATCTTTACAAAAACTTCTAGTGTGGGGTAAAATTTTTGTACTATTAAAGTACAACCCCATCTCGTTTGTGATTGACATATTTGTTGGCAGGTACTTATGATGATGAGATTCGACAGAGCGAAACACGAAAGTATTATTGTGATAAAACGGATTGGATATGTTCATACGATATTTTACAATATCCAATTTCTTAAAGGAAGTTCTAAACACTTTACATTTTTTTGTCCTCTCTAATTTATAATTTTAATTTGATTTTATGTAATGAGGGCATTACATAATCTTAAGTGTGGGGTGGAAGTATATAAATTCTCGAGAACTTATAATTTAGTGGTTTTTATGAAAAAATTTTACAATTTTTAAACAAATATAACTAATCAATTTTTAAGGTATTTACGAGCAATTAAAGATTAGGTGTCAAAAATCGAAATTATTGTCTCCATACATTAAAAATACATAAGTTTATTTGATTGAAATATATAAAAGAAAACCATGTATAACAGAATTTATAAACCCCATATGTTTAGAACTATTTATCACATGTTTCTATGAAGTTTATTGCAGATATCATCGCTTTGGAATGTATAAACCTGAATATCTCGTTAAGGAAGTAAAGTCTTCCAAAATGACACGCTTGCTAACTTATGTTAGAAGATGTAGTCCAGAACAGCTGTAGGTTGACGAAAAATTTTGAAAAGTCATCTCTATCATCGGCTGGAAATCCACCTCACCTCATCATCAAATAGGGTTTTTGGTGGTCAGACTTATCCTAACCTTGAGATGGATATGTCTCGTACAATGGGGGGGGCACATTGCAAATTAGCTTTTAAGACTAATGAATCTAATCCCCAGATGGATGATCTCCGTAAAGATCAACCGCATCTATGTTTGACCGCGGTCAACATACATATGCCATAACAAATTGAGGTGTGCAAACTCATGGTTCACCGATGATATTTGGACACGATATAATTTTACTCTAAAACTTGTGCTATTTAATGAATTATATTGTGTAAAACCATTTTTAGGACATTCAGTTTCAAGTTCCATGATACTTCAATTATGGGGGCGAATAGCTTGCTAATCGCCGACTGAGACTACGGTTTTCAGTTACCCTCAACCGGAATTTGAGGTTAAAACCGGAAAACGTGTCTAGTGTAAAAACTAGCATGACATTTTATAAAAATCATAAAACGTTTTCACAAGGTCCAATTTTCCCTAAGGATCCAAATTTTTAAACCTTTGTTTCTGTTGTCAGAATTTTATTTCGTGTGGTGTGCGTGTGATTCAATAAAAAAATTGTGTAGTGTTTCCAACTTATTCCATATAGCGTGTGTTTCATTTCTTGTAGCGTGTGTTGTGTGATTTAATGTTCGATAACGAAAAATGTGTAATGTTCCAGTTCTGTTTAAAAGATGTGATTGCTTGAGGACAAACAACGTTCAAGTGTGGGGTATTTTGATATTGCTTTAAACATACATATAATTCGACGCAATATCATTTATATTTCATCAGCTTTTATCGTTTACTAAGACATTCAAATGTATAAATCACGAGAAAAACGACAAAAGATAATACGAGCTCGAAGTTTGAAGAAAAGACGATAAACGATGGATTTAAACCAAATATATATCGAGATAACGTTACCCGAATAGAAGTTCAAGATGAGCAAATAAAAAGAGTTCAAATGAAAAGTTCCAAATCGATAAACGTCAACGCGGGATCGACATAGAACAAAACATAAAATAAAAATGAGAAAACAGTCGACAACTCTTACGCGAATCGTGTGGCCATCTACGCGAAACGCGTAGTATTTAAGCCGTATGCGTATCGTGTGGGAATCTACGCGAAACGCGTAATCTCTTGATCAGATCCAGATTCCAAATGTAAATGGGACGGTTCCTTTTCTGTTTAATATTACTTCTTTTTTTTTAGTGATACAGCAAGAAAAGCAGTACAATCATTTCACCTACTACTTGAATCTCATAATACGGAATACTTATACAGAGAGTTGAGAAGAGAGGAGTACACACATTTAGAAGAGAATTACATTTACACACATACATTTTAATACAGTGCGCATCAAATTTATTTTCTAGTATCTTTTGTAATTTGTATTAATTTCAGTTTCAAGGTTCAATATTTAGGATAGTTTCAAATATTAAGGGTGTATTGTTCGTGATTAAGAGTATTATTGTACGCGTGAAAGGGTGTTGTTATTGTAATTTTCTACTATTGAAGTTAATGAAAGTGAAGAATTTTTCGTAAGTATATTCTGTTAAAATTATCGTTATCAGTTTTTATCATTATTATTATGTTTGTATATTTATATTTTTATATTTACCCTAGTATAATGAGTAGCTAATTTCCCTAGTGTTTGCTTAGATGTAGAGCCCCTAGTGAAATGGATTGTTATTATTTGTAAAAATTAAAATGTAACTTTAATATTTTTAACATTGAGCCTAATTGAAAGAACCATTATTATGTATTTAGATATTTAACCCTTGTCACTTAATTTGTTAGATTAAAAATAACGAAAGTTATTTTTATTTATATAAATTAAGCTTCAACATTAAAAGTGATCTAGACGAACTTATAACTAATTTACTAACACTAAATTAAAAAGTAAGGTTCGGTGGTTTGGGTAATATCACTAGTCATATAATAGTGAAATTGTAAAAAGGGAAACCGTTATGATTTGGGTTTTGGCGAAGGTCAAAACTGGGTTGGGTCTCAATTTAAATACTTAAAGATTAGTAACTATCTAAATATAATCCAATGAAAATTAGATTTAATTTAGTTAGCCAAAACTTATTATTTATTCGAAAGGAAAACATAAGTTTTATACTAAACATTTTAATACGAGCTTAAACTTAAAACAATCCATGGACCTAGAGGTGACACATTTAAGTAAACACTCCCTTTTATTTTATAAATCATTATTATTATTATTTACGTTTATTTATTCAGTAAAGTTAAAACTAAAAAAAAATATATACACAACATTATAACCAAGTGTATTCGTTACTGTTTTGTCACCTGGATTATAACATACGCGGATCGCGTATAAATCTACACGATATGCGTACGTATTAAACCATACGCGAAACGCGTAAATCACTACACGAAACGCGTAAATACAAATACGAGAACTGTAGCGAACTAGGTTAAAATTTAGGGTTTTAATTATTTTATTATTATATTTAAGTTGTTAGTTTATAATTAGTATTAATTTACAATTAGTAATTAGTTTATAACTAGTTAATTATTATAATTCCTATTAATTTATATTAATTTAGTTAAAACATGTTATTTAGTTAATTTAAATAAATTTACATTATAATTACTCAAAACAAAATTCTGAACAATTAGTTTTATTAAAAGTTATTATTTAATTAATTATCATTTAGTAATAAACTTATTAGTATAATTTCAATTAATTCACTTTTAAGTTAATAATTATAAATAATGTATTCGTATAAATTAATAAGTAGTTCAATTAAATTAGGATTAAGTTATATTTTATTATTATGTAGTATTATCAATTCCTAATCCAAAACTCCCTTAAAATAAGTTTAACTTCAAAGACTATTAAAAAAACATTGAACACTGTCTCCCTGTGGAACGAACTGGATTTACCAACAAACTAAACTACACAGATAGGACTAGTTGCCTATATATGTTTGAAACCAACCTAAAATCGTTAAAATACCATATATACAATAAATCAATTCGTGTAACAAAACAACTCAAATCCGCTCATAAATAAAGGTAGTGTTTCACACCATCAATCAGTGTGGTTAAAGGGCCAAAATAAATTATTAGTATGTTGTTATTCTGTAATAAAAGGAACTTACTAACTAGTGTTGCATAGGTAACTAGTGTTGCATAGTCTGTGTTGTACTTGGAGAGTTTCTAATACGTTTTACCTTTAAATCAATCAATCAATTTTATTTAATAAAGGTAACCCTTATAATTATCGTTAACAATGTATACGGGTATATTATTATATAAAGTGATTACGGAGTAATTGACAAATTTATTGTGATTTAATCATATGATATTTTTTATAACGACTATGTTAATAAAAATTCAATATTCATCTAAAAGCTAACTACGATATATTTGAAATGGACCGTTGCTTTTTCTCTCAACCTTCGGAACCGCGTCACCTACTTTTTTGATTTTCTCCACCGTAAACAGTCAACTTCCGCCTTCTTTTTCCTCTCTTCGTTTACCTTCTTCCTGCAACTTTAAATTTCAGCCTTTTTTACCTTCAAATAACTTCGATCCGGCTTGTAATTCCATGTTTTATAATGACTATTTCGGTTAATTTTTCGGATTTTCCTCCTCTACCTCCTAAAACTTCCAATTCCTTTCATGTCTTGAACTCTGTAAATGAAAACAACATACCTTCGGTTGTGTTTTCGCTTCCCTGTTATGATGCGGTTTCTGAGGGTAGAGAGAATACGGCTCCGGTTGGTGTTTCTTCTCCGGCCAAGACAGCTACGGAGGAGGGGTCTGTCGATGTTACGGTATTCATTGGAAGATTGGAGAAAGAAGTCACTCGCCATATGATCGAGAGTACGTTTTGTAAGATTGGATCGATTACCGAAATCAAACATTGGGTGGCTAGAAGATATGCGTTTGTCTCCTTCTCGGATGCTGCAACTGCTGTGAAGGTGGTGAAGATGTTAAATGGGTCTCGGGTTTTCGGAAGACCTATCTATGTGGGTTGGCCCTCACGTACTCGTTCTTCTCGTCATGCAGGTAAATTCAAGGTGTCCATGGCAAGCTCTCTTCTTTGCAATGTCTGAAAATTGTGAGAAGGGTGTGAATGCTAGCATGTGTATTTTGGTAGTTGACCATGTTCCAATTGTTGAAAGCAAGGTTTTAAGAGTTTCTGATCAGGTCTAAGGTGTCGGTGGTATCGACTTGTAAGTATGGTACTGATAGTGCTCCAAATGAACATATATTTAGTATCAATATCCTTCCAATATGTAAAGTTTTTAGTTGCAATTGTTCTATTTACAAGTGATATTTGTTTAAATAATAAAAGGTGAAGACAAAAGACAGATTCGACAATTTGAAGACGCAAATGACCAAAACGCTAAAAAGTACAAGTTACAATCCAAGTGGTTCCATTTATTTATAAGAAACGTCTAAAAATGACAAGAGTACAAGCCGCGAAACGCAAAGTACAAGATATCTAAGCATACGAAAGGACGTTCGAAAATCCGGAACCGAGACGTAAACCGAGCATCAACGAGCAAGTCAACGGAGCTAAAATTACAAGTCAACTATGCACATGAATATAATATAATATAATATAATATATATATATATATATATATATATATATAATTATATAAAATTATATATATTATTATATTATATTATTTAAATGTGTCGGCAAACAAAAAAACAAATGAATGTGAGCTGCTGCCAGGCTCCATGCGATATGTAAAGTTTTTAGTTGCAATTGTTCTATTTACAAGTGATATTCGTTTAAATAATAAAAGGTGAAGACAAAAGACAGATTCGACAATTTGAAGACGCGAATGACCAAAACGCTAAAAAGTACAAGTTACAATCCAAGTGGTTCCATTTATTTATAAGAAACGTCTAAAAATGACAAGAGTACAAGCCGCGAAACGCTAAGTACAAGATATCTAAGCATACGAAAGGACGTTCGAAAATCCGGAACCGAGACGTAAACCGAGCATCAACGAGCAAGTCAACGGAGCTAAAATTACAAGTCAACTATGCACATGAATATAATATAATATATATATATAATTATATAAAATTATATATATTATATTATATTATTTAAATGTGTCGGCAAACAAAAAAACAAATGAATGTGAGCTGGTGCCAGGCTCCATGCGATCGCATGGGAATAACACTCGATCGCATGGCCCCAAAAGGTTGGTCAGGTCATATAAATAGCCAACGAATTGGACGAGTTCTTTACACCTTCATATATTTCTTTCTCTCTTATGTAATATATATTTATATTATAATTTTCATTTAAGTTAATTTTAATAATAAAGTTATGGTTTAGTTGGGTTATTGTAAGAAATGTTTTAAGGTTTTGTAAGTCGAAACTCTGTCCGTGCGACACTACGCGATAAATAATCACTGTAAGCTATGTTCTTCCTTTTTAAATTAATGTCTCGTAACTAAGTTATTATTATGCTTATTTGAGCCGAAGTAATCGTGATGTTGGACTAAATATTAAAGACGGAGTTATTGGATTTTGTACCATAATTAGGGTTTGGACAAAAGACCGACACTTGTGGACATTGGACCATGAACTATTAACAGAATGGGAGTATTGTCTAATTGAGCGACAACTCATTAGAATCTGTCGAACCTATCTTCAAATTAGTTAATCTAATAATTATTAAATAATTATGAATGTCCTATTTATTAACGTTATCATTTAATTAATTATTCGGGTTGGGTAATTGATTATTCAAACTGATCAAGTGGGTAAATTAATGTTTATTAAAACAGGGGTGGATTACATACAAGGGTAATTGGTGTAATTGTTAACAAATTATTAAAACTTTGGATTACACACAGTCGATAACCTGGTGTAATTATTAACAAAATATTAAAACCTTGTTACAGTTTAAATCCCTAATTAGTTGGATTATTTGACTTCAGAAATAAGGTTAATTTGACGAGCATTTTATAATTATGACTGATGGACTATTATGGACAAAAACCAGATAGGTATCAAATAAATCCAAGATAAAGGACAATTAGTCCAGATAAATAAATTAAAATCAAAACGTCAAACATCATGATTACGGAAGTTTAAATAAGCATAATTCTTTTATTTCACATTCTATCGCAATTTTATTTACTGTTATTTTATTTATCGTTATTTAAATATTGTTATTTATTTTACGCACTTTAATTATCGTCATTTATCTTTACGCTTTATTAAAAATCGACAAACCGGTCATTAAACGGTAAAACTCCCTTTTATAATATTACTACTTATTAAAAATATAGTACGTAATCACTAGCTCCCTGTGGAACGAACCGGACTTACTAAAAACTACACTACTCTACGATTAGGTACACTGCCTATAGTGTTGTAGCAAGGTTTAGGTATATCACATCCGTAAATTAATTAAAACTTGTATCATATTTCGTAGTATTTCGTAGTAAACAATAATAGTATTTCGTATACAACGCTGCACACATCAAGTTTTTGGAGCCGCTGCCGATGACTCGGTGAAAAACGCTATATTAAAACCATATTTTTGTAAAAATATATTATTTCTTATTTCGTAAAAATATTTTGTATTTATAATAAATGTTAAAAAAAATATAAAAATAAACAATATGTATATATATATATATATATATATATATATATATATATATATATAAGAACTTTATTTATAAAATTAAAAAGTATTTTCATTTTTAGATTTTAAATTATAAGTTTATATTTTAATTTATATAAATAATTTCTAATATTTTATAAAATTAAATTCATAAAAAAAAATAAACTGGGCTGAAACTGATCTAAGCCCGAAATCATTTCTGGTTTGCTGGGCTATGCGATCGCATGAGCCCAACACCTTAAAACCATGCGGTCGCATGGTGTGACTGGAAAAATCTGATCCTCGGACTTAATTAATACGCGTAGGGTTTTTAATTAATCATTATTATTAATTAACATAATTAGGGTTTTAATTGTTTAATATTCTAGTTTTTAGTTTTTAGTTTTAGTTTTATTAAGTTTATTATATTAAATGCTTTTATAAAATAATAATATAAAAATAATATCTTTATAAAATTTGTATTTTTATCATTTTAATTATAATTTGTATTTTTATCGTTTATTTCGCAATATTTATCGTTCGCTATATAGTTTTAAGTTTAGTATTTTGCCGTAGTTATTTTTATATTTCTAGTCTTTAGGTTTTGCCGTAAAATCCCTTAAGTGCTTTTTCTTTAGAATTAAGATTTAGGCGCTTTAGAATTTTGCGACACAGTTTATATATTTTAGTGCCTAAATTAAGTTTATTTTTGTTTTCGAAATAGAATTCCTTTTAAACCTTAATACCTTTAAGCGCAACTTTTTAGATTTAGTTTTTAGACTTTTAAGTTTCGACGTTTTTCTTTCTTATTTTTCGACGTTTTTCGACGCACTTTTTCTTTTTCATTTATACGCTCTAGTTTTTAGGACATAGATTTTTATCTTCTTTAAATCTCGACGAAAAATTATTTTAAGTGATTAAATTGATAGATATCCAAAATTTTCTGGTTCGTAGTAATAGTTGGATTTGTTAGTGGCGAGTTGTGGGCTTCCGATTTAAAGGGTCCTGGGTACCTGCTGCATCTATTGGCTATTCGAAACATGGGCAAAATCAGAAAAGTCTATTAATTTGATAACTTATATAATTTTTATCTTTATAACTAATAGGATATTCAGTGAATGCACCGAGCAAAACGTCCACCACCTTTCATACGTTCACCACCTGTAACTCGATCAAGACATCTAGCCAATATTGTCGTCGGGGATTTTTCTTTAGAATCATCATTTAGTCGAACAAGTACTCCAACTCAAAAATCCGATAATCCATTTTTTGAACTCGACTTCACAATTTAGAACCCGGAGGATATTCAAGGACAATTCCAATATCCTGAACCACTAATCATTCCTCCTGAACCACAAACCGTTAAATCAGAATCCTCTAGTGATTCGTATTCAACAAATTCAATTATGGAAGTAACGGAACCTCTAAGTATGGAAGACCGAATGAGAGCTACACGCACGGGCCAAGGTCACGCCATTATTAAGCCAGATGTTAATGCGCCAGATTATGAAATCAAAGGACAAATCCTACATATGGTAACTAATCAATGCCAATTTAGTGGTACACCAAAAGAAGATCCAAACGAACATCTTCGAACCTTTAATAGGATCTGTACTTTATTCAAAATTAGAGAAATTGAGGATGAACAGATCTATCTCATGTTGTTTCCGTGGACTTTAAAGGGAGAAGCCAAAGATTGGTTAGAATCGTTACCTGAAGGAGCGATTGACACATGGGATGTCTTAGTTGAGAAATTTCTTAAAAGATTCTTTCCGGCATCTAAAGCCATGAGACTTCAAGGAGAAATTGTTACGTTCGCGCAAAAGCCAAATGAAACGTTATATGAGGCATGGACAAGATTCGGAAAAATGTTAAGAGGATGTCCTCAACATGGTTTAGACACTTATCAAATAGTACAAATATTCTACCAAGGTGTCGACGTTGCTACACGAAAAGACATCGACACAACAGCTGGTGGTTCCATTATGAAGAAAACCGCAACTGAAGCTCACAAAATTATTGATAACACAGCCTCCCACTCACATGAGTGGCATCAGGAAAAAGATATCTTTCATTCGTCTAAAGCGGCTAGAGCCGATTCTAGCCATGACTTTGATTCTGTTTTCGCAAAAATAGATACTTTCGAGAGACGAATGGAAAAGATGACTAAAGATATTCACGCAATAAGAATCAGTTGTGAGCAATGCGGTGGACCACACTTAACGAAAGATTGTCACATTGAACAAACGATGGAACAACGTGAGAATGTTTCCTACAGGAACCAAAGGCCTGGAAATAATTATCAAAATAATTATCAACCGCCAAGGCCAAACTTCAATCGAAATCAAAACATTCTTTACAATCCAAATGGATCCAACAATAACTCGTACAACCAACAAGGTCCGAATAACCAACCAACTCAAAACAACACTTTCAAGCAACAAAGACCTGGCTTGTATAAACCACCACAACAAACCGAAGAGAAAAAGCCAAATCTGGAAGAAATGATGGAAAAGCTAATGGAATCTCAAACACAATTTATTGCAACTCAAACCCAAACAAATGAGAGGTTTGATCAGTCATTAAGAACTCAACAAGCTTCCATTTTGAATCTAGAAAAATACGTATGTACTCTTGCTAGCATGATGAGTGAGAGGGAACAAGGAAAGCTACCGAGTAATAATGAAGTAAATCCTCGAAATGAGAATGTTAATATGGTGTCAACAAATTCTGAAAAACCAGCACCAGAAGATGGGAAGGTTTTAGATGTGAGTAACAATGAATAAGTTACACCACCACCACCACCACCACCACCACCACCTGAGTATGTAAAGCCAGTGGTGGCACCATACAGACCACCCATCCCGTTTCCAAGAAAAGGAGTTGAGTATGAGCAAGTGATAGGTAATAAAGTTTGTGATACCTTTGTAAAGAAGAATAAGAAAGTGCAAGAAACTAAAACCATAAAAATAAACCCGGTGAAGACAGTTCCACCGAAACTTTCTCCCAGGTTGGGTGATCCGGGTGAATTTATTGTTCCTTGTCTACTTAGTGATTGTGTCATATATGATGCACTAGTAGATTTAGGTGCAAGTGTGAGTGTTATGCCTCTTTCATTATATAAGAGATTAGGTGTAGGTGAGTTAAGTCCAACGAAAATAAGTGTTCGACTACTTGATCAAACCATTAAGCACCCAGTTGGAATTGCTGACAACCTACCCATTCAAGTAGGTAATTTAACCTTTCTAGTCGAATTTATTGTCATTGACATAGAAGAGGACTCAAACATTCCTCTAATTTTAGGTCGACCATTCTTAGCATCACCGGGGCGTTATTTGATGTAAGAGAGGGTAGAATGACACTTAGTAATGGTGAAAAATCGATCACCTTTATGATTCGAAATTCTAAATCTCTACCAACCAAAACCGTTGAACCAATAAAGACGATTGGTAAAAACCATATTGTTTTACCAACTCCAACGGTAGTGCTTAACAATAATAAAATTTCCTAAGTGTGGGGAAGATGAAGTAACACCTAATGATGACTTGATAACAAAGAACCCCGTTGTTGATATGAAATTAAATGACCCCGTTATTAATAGTTCAATGAATAAACTTATTAAACGGATTCGCGATGCTAGAACCAATGGGAACTCTAAGTTATGAAACCCGTTAGTATCCAATCTATCGTCTAAAGAAAAGGAGAAACTAGTTGAATTTGTGGATATTACACAAGAATTCGACCAATGGCTTAAAGCAAAAGTCACATATATGCAAGTTGATTATGGTCCAAAAGAAATTGACGATGAAGTTAATCACAATTTCGATACCACAACTACCTAAGTGTGGGGAGATTCAAATGTTGTAAAAAAAAATGTTGTCTAGAGTTAAATGTTCCGTTCTCGTGTAGTTCTGAGAATGGAATCCGATTGATCTTTTCCGCTAGCAGACACTAAAGAACTAGTTTTTCCCCCCATTCTGAATTTTTTGTTTTGTGGTTTTGTATGAAATTAATACGGTTTTTAAATTTATGTTTTGTGTGAATTTAAAAACAAAATTTACTTTATTTCATTAAGTATAAAAAATGATTTCTAAAATTCGTCGTAAGTTAAAGACTAGGTCATGGAACCGAAATTGCTTTACCCGAGAGCGGGGCGAAAAATTTTATTATCATTATTTTAATATTATTGATCTAAAGTATGCCAAAAATATTATATGAACGTGGGGTTATATACCAAACTTCAAAAATATGTATATATATGTTTGTATTTTATGTTATATACAAAACAGGGTAAAACAGCGCACTTTCAAAGACTGACATTAAGTTCAGCAAAAGCTATTAATTTTGACGACAAGAAGCAAAACAAATGTGAAATAACAAATGACGGAATGAACAAATGATGCGCACCATTTAAAACAATATATTTGCAAACTCGGTATTTTTAATCACTTTTCTACACTAATCGCCCTCATGAATTTA
The DNA here is from genome assembly GCF_046630445.1 of Rutidosis leptorrhynchoides. Taxonomy (NCBI): domain Eukaryota; kingdom Viridiplantae; phylum Streptophyta; class Magnoliopsida; order Asterales; family Asteraceae; genus Rutidosis; species Rutidosis leptorrhynchoides. The sequence continues at coordinate 458,955,117 of NC_092337.1, read as the reverse complement.
AATTTTTACTGATTTCTTGTAAATGAGGTCATTGCAAGATCTCAAGTGTGGGGAAGGGTTATAAATTCTTTCGGGTTTACACTAGGTTTAATTGCCAAATTTTGTGAAAATTTGAAAAAATTTCAACTAAATGAACTCAAAATCATGTTTATACATATTTATGAACGGTAAAACTAGATTTTATTACCGAAATTATCGTTACCTCGGAAAGGACATAAATTGAGAAACAACCCAAAACGTTTGAATTCATTTAAAATAGAATAAAGGAGAATAAAAAGGCAAAGAAAAGAATAAATAAAAGCTAAGTGTGGGAAGAAATTATCAAGTTCTTTAAAACATATATCACATATTTTGTACAATATTATTGCAGGTGCTTTTGTTTTGGACTAAACTAATCAGTTTTACCCGATTTACTGTAATATATTTGAAAGAAAGATGGATCTACACGATGAATCAATTCCATCATAAAAGGAAGTAAAGTCTTTCGAAAAAGACACGCGCTTCTTGATTTAGGTCAGGAAGTTGTCGTCCAGACCAGCTGTAGGTTGACGAAAAATCTAGAAAAGTCATCTCTAAAATCAGCAGAAAATCTACGGACCTCAGCATCAAACAGGGTCGCCATGTGGTCAGACTAATCCTAAGCATGAGAGGATCTATCTCGTAAAATGGGGAGGGCGCCGTGCAAATTAGCTTAATAAGACTAATGAATCAGACCCCCAGAAAGGATTATCTCCTTAAAGATTAAAAATCAGCTTTTAAGCCTGATATTACTCAATCCTTGAGATTGACCTTAAAGATTGAGAATTACAAACTCATGGAATTCAATGATATCTAAACTCGAGCTTGAACGAGAAAATATTTTGATCAAATTAAAACCGATTTGTTTTCTTAAACCCTATTTTCAATGCGTTCATTACCATTGAACATAAAATCCTAAGAATTCACCGGAATTCATTAGGTCACCTGAACTAAATCGGGTGTCAACCGTAAGAATGGTGGTTGCATAGCATGGTTGAAGACAGGACCTTGTGCCAGACCGAAAAATTATAGGGTGATCTTTACTATTTCTCCTACAAAGGATAGTAATTACTTCCGACACGTTTTAGACCATGAACATCTGCATGTCATTAGACATTGCCTTAACAGTTACTTGTTCATCGCTTTCCTTTACAATCGGACGGTAGTTTACCGAAAGGTAATATACGGAGCAAGTATATTGGACGTGTTGCTTTCCTAATACAAGGTTAGCAAGTGGGTGACACAAAACCACAAGTTTTGTGCTAAAATTTTAAAATCTGAAACCCACAAAACCCAAAAAACATTTTGCAAACACCGGTGAAGGGATATTCCGAAAAACTTGTCTAGGATAAAATCTAGCTTGAATTTTCAAAAGATCAAATGTTTTCATAAAGATCCAATTTTCTTAAAGGATCTAAGTTTTCATAGTCATGTGGGACTGTAAACCACATTGTTACTATCATTGTTTATACCGCCATATCAAAATCACTGATGTATAAAGTGTGAGAATAAAAAAGTGATTCGAGTGAAGTGTGATTTAATTTCAAGTTCTGTATTGCTTGAGGACAATCAACGCTCAAGTGTGGGGATATTTGATAGTGCTCCAAATGAACATATATTTAGTATCAATATCCTTCCAATATGTAAAGTTTTTAGTTGCAATTGTTCTATTTACAAGTGATATTCGTTTAAATAATAAAAAGTGAAGACAAAAGACAGATTCGACAATTTGAAGACGCAAATGGCCAAAACGCTAAAAAGTTCAAGTTATAATTCAAGTGGTTCCATTTATTTATAAGAAACGTCTAAAAATGACAAGAGTACAAACCGCGAAACGCAAAGTACAAGATATCTAAGCATACGAAAGGATGTTCAAAAATCCTGAATCGAGACGTAAACCGAGCATCAACGAGCAAGTCAACGGAGCTAAAATTACAAGTCAACTATGCACATGAATATAATATATATATATATATATATATATATATATATATATATATAATTATATAAAATTATATATATTATATTATATTATTTAAATGTGTCGGCAAACAAAAAAAACAAATGAAAGTGAGCTGGTGCCAGGCTCCATGCGATCGCATGGGAATAACACTCTCAGGCCATGCGATCACATGGCCCCAAAAGGTTGGTCAGGTCCTATAAACAGCCAACGAATTGGACGAGTTCTTTACACCTTCATATATTTCTTTCTCTCTTATGTAATATATATTTATATTATAATTTTAATTTAAGTTAATTTTTATAATAAAGTTATGGTTTAGTTGGGTTATTGTAAGAAATGTTTTAAGGTTTTGTAAGTCGAAACTCTGTCCGTGCGACACTACGCGATAAATAATCACTGTAAGCTATGTTCTTCCTTTTTAAATTAATGTCTTGTAACTAAGTTATTATTATGCTTATTTGAGCCGAAGTAATCGTGATGTTAGACTAAATATTAAAGACGGGGTTATTGGATTTTGTACCCATAATTAAGGTTTGGACAAAAGACCAACACTTGTGGACATTGGACCGTGAACTATTAATAGAATGGGGGTATTGTCTAATTAAGCGACAACTCATTAGAATCTGTCTAACCTATCTTCAAATTAGTTAATCTAATAATTATTAAATGATTATGAATGTCCTATTTAGTGACGTTTATATGACATCTTTTACGATCATTTAATTAATTATTCGGGTTGGGTAATTGATTATTCAAACTGATCAAGTGGGTAAATTAATGTTCATATCTTATTAAAATAGGGGTGGATTACATACAAGGGTAATTGGTGTAATTGTTAATAAATTATTAAAACCTTGGATTACACGCAGTCGATAACCTGGTGTAATTATTAACAAAGTATTAAAACCTTGTTACAGTTTAAATCTCTAATTAGTTGGATTATTTGACTTCGGGAATAAGGTTAATTTGATGAGCATTTTATAATTATGACCGATGGACTATTATGGACAAAAACCAGATAGGTATCAAATAAATCCAGGACAAAGGACAATTTGCCCAGATAAATCAATTAAAATCAAAACGTCAAACATCATGATTATGGAAGTTTAAATAAGCATAATTCTTTTATTTTACATTCTATCGCAATTTTATTTACTGTTATTTTATTTATCATTATTTAAATATTGTTATTTATTTTACGCACTTTAATTATCGTCATTTATCTTTACGCTTTATTAAAAATCGACAAACTGGTCATTAAACGGTAAAACCCCCTTTTATAATATTACTACTTATGTATATATATATATATATATATATATATATATATATATATATATATATATAGTTATTAAAAATATAGTACGTAATCACTAGCTCCCTGTGGAACGAACCGGACTTACTAAAAACTACACTACTCTACGATTAGGTACACTGCCTATAGTGTTGTAGCAAGGTTTAGGTGTATCCCATCTGTAAATTAATTAAAACTTGTATCATATTTCGTTGTATTTCGTAGTAAACAATAATAGTATTTCGTATACACCGCTGCACACATCAGGTACTTTTGGTTGTGTGTGGAATGCTCTGATTGCAACGGATTTTGTAGAATTTTGGGGACGGATTTGTTGTCTGCTGATTTTGTGTGGATTTCAGCGTTATTTGATATTGAATCTGTGCACAATCGTTTCGTTTGGTTAGAAGTTAGGGGTATCCCTCCGAAGTTAATTTCAGAACAGAACATCAATATGGTAGCGTGTTTGTTTTGTGATGTTCTTTGTGTTGCTAATGCATCTAAACAGCTTAACAATATTGGGTCCCTTTTTATGTTTGTTAAGACCCACTGTGTGAAGCACATACATGAATTTGTAACGGTTTTTTGGAAAAGGGGGCGCAGGAGTCGATACAGGTTTAGGTTAATGAATTAGGGTTTTCAGTTGATTTTCGTTCATTCATTGATGATGGTTTTCCTAAAGAAGTGGTGGTGAATGTTAATCATAGTGTTTCTGATGAGGGGGGTTCGGGTGGAGGTAATTGTGCAACCCTGATCAGTGTATCGAAGATGGAAGCGGTTCCTGCTGTTTGTACTGTCTATGGTAGATGACGGAACGAGGGTGGTGGATGCGGTCATGATGGCCTCGGGCTGTTTTGATGTTATGGAGGAGTCCGAGGTTTTGCTTAAATATAAGGAGATTAGTGATGGGGGTTCGAAGGCTTCGGTGGGTAACGATACAATGGTGGACTATGACAAAAACACTTGTGGCGAGGGTGGGGTTTTGGGTAGTCCGTATGCGGTTCATTGGGATGAAATTGGTCAAGCGCTTGATGGAGTAGGTTCGGGGCATAAATCTAAAAAAAGACGATTCACGGATGTTTTGAAACTGGTTGCGGGTGATGATACTATTCATGAACTTCTTGACAATTTGGCTAAAGTTGCTACCGGTGATGGAGCGGGTCGAAAATTTTGTATTTGTGCGGATAAAAATTGTAAGGATTTTTGTCGAGGGTGGCACGTACACGCTAATAAGTTTCGGCGTAATGGGGTAAAGAAGCTAGATATGAGGAGGGATGTTAAGAAGAAAGGTGAGGTAAAAAAGAATTTAAAGGATAGGGCGGTTTGTTTGGACGGTTCTAGCGAGGATGATGAGGTTGGGACTACTTCTAGGGGAGTACCAAAGGAGAACAAGAAATTTGAAGAGGTTAAGGGTATTCGAATCGGGGTAGGAGCAGGACGGGAGTTAAAAGGTGATTGCTTTTTTGATCAATTTAGGAATGGCAGCTTGAATTCGGATGGGTCGATATTGAATCAACTTTCTCGTTTAAGTCTAAGGCGGATATTGTTGGCAACAAAGAGGTTATTGGTGTGTGATTAGTTGGGCCTTATAGGTGCTTGTTTAGTGTTTCTCTTTGTTTCGTTTGCTTCGATTGTTAGTGTGTTTTTGTGTCTCCACGTTGAGGTTCGGGTCTAGTTAACGTCTTCGGGTCATTTTTGTTTTGGTTTAGTTTTTTGTTTGTCGAATCTCGGTCGAGTCTGTCTATCATTGTTCCGTTGTTCTTGTCTCTTTTTGAGATTTATATTTGATATAAAAGTTTTTGTTTCTTTGCCAATATATATATATATATATATATATATATATATATATATATATTCGTGATAATAAGATCATATAATAATATTTTGACACTGAGATCGAAACAAGTATCTAATCTCATTCTCTGAAATGAATGTATAGCGTATACCTAACCATTGAGACTTGGGTCAAATTTTCGAATCAATTGGGTCATAAAAAAAATTAAATCAGGCGATGTATGCCAAAATTATAAAAAAATGTTTCAATTGATTTTCCTCCGATCTATTGAGACATATACAAAATATAAAAGAAACGGGTCTAATGGGTAACAAATTTTAAAGTTCAATTAATATAAACAAATCTAATAGGTCATGCAAATGGGTCAAATAGATCAACCATAACAAGTTTCATCCGTCAATATTTATGAACTCATTCAATGTTATATAATTTATTATGTATATTAATACAACAACAACAACAACAACAACAACAACAACAACAACAACAACAACAACAACAACAACAACAACAACAACAACAACAACAAAACCCAATACCACATGTGTGGTGTATGGGGGAGGTGCGATGTAGACAATCTTCTCCCTATCCGAGAATAAAAATAAGTCATTTCTCCACCCAGAGTGAAATACTATCAAAAGTAGAGAAAATCATCCCTCTTTTTATTCGACGGATAAGAATATTGCTTTCAAGTGGACCTCCGGCCAATAAGTAGCAATTTTTTTTGTAAATTATAGTAAAATATAATTAAAAATAAAATTGAGACGCCATGAAAATGATAAAATCAAATTTTCATGAGTTTTAAATCTTACCTGGAATTCAATTTAGACTCTATATTTTTCTATTTATAAAATAAGTATACAAATAATAATAATAATAATAATAATAATAATAATAATAATAATAATAATAATAATAATAATAATAATAATAATAATAATAATAATAATAATAATAATAATATAATATAATATAAAACAATATAATAAATGTAAAAAAATCATGTTAATGTATATGACCCAAGTTACCTATTTGACCCATTTGACTCCTGACCTATTTCGACTCATTATCCAACTCAACCCGACTTGACCTGATTCATTTGGACCCGTTTAAAAATTTTACCTGTTTGATCCATGATCCATTTAACTCAAACACGTTTTGACTCGTTACTCAAACCAATTCAACCATTCGGTTTGTCAGGTATAGTATAACGTTACAATATTTACAATACTTTAATTTTCGGGTATGGGCATTCAGCGACGGAGCTTGAACACTTACAATGAGAGGGTCAAAAGAACTCAATTAAATGTTGTATTCTCTTAATTTGATAACCAATGATTGATAAACCGTATGCAAGACATTTAAATATTAATTTGATGGGGCTAAGATTGAATTTTAACATATTTAGTTCCTAAATCTATACAAATTGCTAGTAAAGACTACTTTTTTGGGGGGGGGGGGGATGATATTGCTCCAAAAGAACATATATTTAGTCGCAATATCATTCCAAAATGTAATGTTTTTAATTGTAATTTCCTTATTTTTAGTTGTAATTGTTTAAAATAAATAAGTGTGAAGACGAAAGACGAAGATCGCTCGAAAACGAAGATTTAAAGTCGAAAATGAAGATTTAAAAGGCGAAAACGTCCAAAATGCTCAAACGTACAAGTAACACTCCAAGTGGTTTAATTTATCGAAGAAAAACGTCTAAAAATTAACAAGAACGCAAGTCGCGAAACGCAAATTGCACGATATTAAATTGTACGAAAAGACGTTCGAGAAACCGGAACTGAGACATAAACCGGGCGTAAATGTACGAAACATCGAAGCCAAAATTACGAGTCAACTATGCACAAGAATATAATATAATATATATAATTATATAAAATTATATATATATATTATATATTTATTAAATATGTCGACAAGCTAGTGTACAAAAAATATGTGAGCTAGATCTGGCGGCCATGTGATCGCATGGGAAATAGGCATAAAACCCATGCGATCGCATGGGTTACTGTAGCAGGCCAAAATGCTATAAATACCAGGCCTGTGCTCGAGCTTCAAACACACTCTTTTATATTTTCAAATTCAGTTTTTAATTTTTATTTTATGTAATTTAGTTTTAGGAGTAGGAGTAGGTTAATTTAGTGGTTACATTTCTACAAGTTTGGGTAGCTTAACGTTTATTTTACGGGTTTTCAAGTCGAAGTTCTGTCTGTGTAAAGCTACGCGATAAATACTCAATGTAAGTTATGTTCTCCTTTTTAAATTAATGTCTTCTAACTAAGTTATTATTATGCTTATTTAAATCGAAGTAATCATGATGTTGGGCTAAATAATAAAGATGGGGTAATTGGGCTTTGTACCATAATTGGGGTTTGGACAAAAGAACGACACTTGTGGAAATTAGACTATGGGCTATTAATGGGCTTTATATTTGTTTAATTAAATGATAGTTTGTTAATTTAATATAAAGATTTACAATTAGACGTACCTATAAATAACCACATACACTTGATCGGACACGATGGGCGGGATATTTATATGTACGAATAATCGTTCATTTAACCGGACACGGGAATGGATTAATAGTTAATAGACTTATTAAAACAGGGGTGGATTATGTACAGGGATACTTGGCATAATTGTTAACAAAGTATTAAAACCTTGGGTTACACGCAGTCGATATCATGGTGTAATTATTAAACAAAGTATTAAGACCTTGTTACAGTTTAAGTCCCCAATTAGTTGGAATATTTAACTTCGGATATAAGGATAATTTGACGAGGACACTCGCACTCTAAATTTATGACCGATGGACTGTTATGGACAAACACCAGACGGACATACTGAATAATCCAGGACAAAGGACAATTAACCCATGGTAATAAACTAAAATCAACACATCAAACATCATGATTACGGAAGTTTAAATAAGCATAATTTATATATTTCATACTTAATTGCACTTTTAATTATCGTACTTTTATTTACTGTCATTGTATTTAATTGCACTTTAATTATCATACTTTTTAATTATCGCAACTTATATTTTTCATTAGGTTTTAATTATGACTTAAAATATAAAATCGACAAAAACGGTCATTAAACGGTAAACCCCCTTTTATATTATTATTATATATAAAAATATATATTTTGTACAAATATAGTTGTTTAAAATATAGTGTAAAATAAGTCGTCTCTCTGTGGAACGAACCGGACTTACTAAAAACTATACTACTCTACGATTTGGTACACTGCCTATAGTGTTGTAGCAGAGTTTAGGTATATCTACTCTATAAATAAATAAATAACTTGTGTAAACTTGTATCATATTTCATCGTATTTCGTAGTAAAAATATAACTATTTCGTATACACCTCTCGCATAACATCAAGTATTTTTGGCGCCGCTGCCGGGGACTCGGCGAAATGCAATATTTTTAATTTATTTTTCTATAAATATATTTATATATATTTTTAGAAAAACAATATAAAGTTATTAAAAAAAAAAACTGGACTTACAGGCACATGCGATCGCATGAGCCAGAAGCCTCAACACCATGCGATCGCATGGCCTGCCCTGACAGGTCTGACTCGAGCATTAAATGCAGTTAGGGTTTATAATTTTATTATTAATTAAATTAGGGTTTAATTATAATATTAATTAGTTTAAGTTTGTTTTGATATTTAATTTGTAATTTTAAGTTTATTTATTATTATTAAATATATAGATTAATATTTTTATATAATAATAATATAAAAATAATATTTTTATAAAATTTGTATTTTTATCATTTTAATTATAATTTGTATTTTTATCGTTTATTCGTAATATTTGTATCTTTATCGTTCGTAATTAGTTTTAAGACTAGTATTTTGCCGTAGCTTATTTTATATTTCTAGATTTTTAGGCTTTGCCGTAAAATTCCTTAAGTGCTTTTTCTTTAGACTAAGATTTAGGTGCTTTAGAATTTTGCGACGCCGTTTTAATATTTTAGTACATTTTTAAGTAATTGCCGTTTTGGATATAGAATTTCTTTTAAGCTTTAATACCTTTAGACGCAACCTTTAATTCTTAGTTTTAGACTTTTAAGTTTCGACGCGCTACGTTCTTTTTATTATTTTTCGACCTTTTATTTTTAGACGTTTTCCGACGCGATCTTTTTCTTTCTTATTTCTCGACAATCTAGTTTTTAGGACATAGAATTTTCTATTTTTTCTCTAAAATTTCATAAACGAAAAATTATTTTAAGCGGTTAAATTGATAGACATCCAAATTTTCTGGTTCGTAGTAATAGTTGGATTTGTTAGTGGCTGAGTTGTGAGCTTCCGATTTAAAGGGTTCTGGCTCCCTGCTGCATCTATTGGCTATTCGAAACGTGAGCAAAATCAGAAAAGTCTATTAATTTGATAACTTATATAATTTTTAGTTTTATAACTAATAGGATAATTAGTAAATGCACCACATTGTAGCTAAAATTTGGTAATAAGCGCATTATGAAAAATCTCGAGAATATTTTGGAAACTCTTTATGACATCCGAAATCAATTTAATCAATACTCTCAAATGGGTGTTGATGACAATTCGTTCAGTCAATCTTGGATCACGAATGACGAAACAATAACTGGTTGTGAAATCTGTGGAGATTATCACTCAACATGGGAATGTTATTATTACGTTCTTATGGAAAATTATGCACCCATGGAACCTGAATGGAATGATTATGAGGAATACAATTCTAATTGGAATTATTTTCAAGAATATATCCAAACTCAACAACCAGAAGACGAGAAAAATTATGTGTCTGAAAATTCTTTAGATTATATGAAAATCAAACTCGAAGAACTTGATGCTCAAAATGAACAAATGAGAGAGTTTGTAAATAGGCAAGCTGAAACTCTATCAGATTACACACCTGTTGATCTGAGGAATATTGTGCAAGAAAATCTCATATCATCGAATTTTGATGAATTCGAGAGCTCCGAAATCACCAACTATCCCGATGATACTTTTTATTCAGCTTTACCAATTTCACAAAATATCGACACATTAGCCTCTACCGACGAAATCTTCGATCCATTAATGGATGAAGAAGAAGTAAGGGTGACAAATTGGTACTCTTGAAAAATCGATAACGTTGAAAATTTTACCCCCGAGACCAAAGTGGTGGGACCGATAAGTACCGTTAATGAAGAAGAATCTACTTCGATCCCGAAATTCACCATTCCACAACCTTCTAACCCAATATCCTCAATAGACAAGTCATCTATTGAAGATGAACTACGAGCTGTAATAGATAATGACACCTCAGATTTCACCCAATTGGGTAATAGATGTGAAAACTTTGATCCCGAGAATAAACGGAAGGAAATGTTAGGAATTATCCACCCTATAGAAATATGTATGTCGGTGTATATCGATCCATTTGACCAAGAATCAGAAAAGAGACGTATCCATTTACTAAAAGCTACACTTAAAAAAGAATTAAGTAGTGACGATCGGGTGGTTCTAAACTTTAAACCCATTGATATATTATACACCACCCGAGATGTAAATAACTGGCTCACTATTCTAATTCGTAGAACTTATTCTACCGACTTCACATATCGTCAGCTAAGTGTGGGGAAGTTTAACCCCACTTAACGTTAAATTAGGGGTTCGGGTTAGTGCATAACTCGTTAATAAACATGCATAATAAGTAAGGGTAAAAGACGCATTTTCAAATATTAACAAACAGCTCAGAAAAGCAGCCGTTTTTAAAGGAAAAAAACATGTGTGATAAAACAAGAAGGGATGAACGATGAGGTGCACCATCTATCATTCGACGAACTTTGAAAATACAAACTGGGTATTTTTAATCATTTTCTACACTAATCACCCTCATGAATTTATAATTAGAGTCTGATTTCATGCAAATGAGGGCATTGCATGATCTCAAGTGTGGGGAAGGGTTATAAATTCTCTCGGGTTTATACTTGGCTTATTTTCTAAATTTTGTGAAAATTTTAAAAATTTTCAAATAAATGAATTCAAAATCATGTTTATACATATTTATGAACGAAGAAAACTAGGTGTTAATACCGAAATTATCGTTACCTCGGAAAGGACATAAATTGAGAAACACCCTAAAACACTTGAATTCATTTAAAATGGAATAAAGGAGAATAAAAAGGCAAAGAAAGAAACTAAGTGTGGGGAGAATGTACCAAGTTATTGCAGGTGCTTTTGTTTTGGACTAAATTGACTGTTTTACCCGCAATATTATAATAAAGATAAAAGAAAAGATGGATCTACACGATGAATCAATTCCATCATTAAAAGAAAGTAAAGTCTTCCGAAAAAGACACGCGCTTCTTGATTTAGGTCAAGAAGTTGTCGTCCAGACCAGCTGTAGGTTGACGAAAAATCTAGAAAAGTCATCTCTAAAATAAGCAGAAAATCCACTGACCTCAGCATCAAACAGGGTCACCAAGTGGTCAGACTTATCCTAATCATGAGAGGATCTGTCTCGTAAAATGGGGAGGGCGCCGTGCAAATTAGCTTGATAAGACTAATGAATAAGACCCCCCGAAAGGAGAATCTCCTTAAAGATTAAAAATCAGCTTTTAAGACTGATATTACTCAATCCTCGAGATTGACTTTAAAGATTGAGAATTACAAACTCATGGAATTCAATGATATCTAAACTCGAGCTTGAACGAGAAAATATTTTGATCAAATTAAAACCGATTTGTTTTCTGAAAACCCATTTTCAATGCGTTCATTACCATTGAACGTAAAATTCTAGGAATTCACCTGGAATTCATTAGGTCACCTGAACCAATTCGGGTGTCAACCGTAAGAACGGTGGTTGCATAGCATGGTCGAAGACAGGACCTTGTGCCAGATCGAAAAAAAATTATAGGGTGATCTTTACTATTGCTCCTACAAAGGATAGTAATTGCATCCGACACGTTGTAGACCATGAACATCTGCATGTCATTAGACATCGCCCTAACAGTTGCTTGTTCAACGCTTTCCTTTACAACCGGACAGTAATTTACCGAAAGGTAATATACGGAGCAAGTATACTGGACGTGTTGCTTTCCTAATACAAAGTTAGCAAGTGGGTGACACAAAACCATAAGTTTTGAGCTAAAATTTTCAAATCTGAAACCCACCAAACCCACAAAAACATTTTACATACACCGGTGAAGGGTTATTCCGGAAAACTTATCTAGGGTAAAAGCTAGAATGAATTTTCAAAAGATCAAATGTTTTCATAAAGATCCAATTTCCTTAAGGATCTAAATTTTTATAGTCATGTGGGACTGTAAACCACATCGTTACTATCATTGTTTATACCGCCGTATCAAAATTACTAATGTATAAAGTGTGAAGAATAAAGAAGTGATTCGTGTGATTTAATTTCAAGTTCTGTATTGCTTGAGGACAAGCAACGCTCAAGTGTAGGGATAATTGATATTGCTCCAAAAGAACATATATTTAGTCGCAATATCATTCCAAAATGTAATGTTTTTAATTGTAATTTCCTTATTTTTAGTTGTAATTGTTTAAAATAAATAAGTGTGAAGACGAAAGACGAAGATCGCTCGAAAACGAAGATTTAAAGTCGAAAACGAAGATTTAAAAGGCGAAAATGTCCAAAATGCTCAAACGTACAAGTTACACTCCAAGTGGTTTAATTTATCAAAGAAAAACGTCTAAAGATTAACAAGAACGCAAGTCGCGGAACGCAAATTGCACGATATTAAATTGTACGAAAAGACGTTCGAGAAACCGGAACCGAGACATAAACCGGGCGTAAATGTACGAAACATCGGAGCCAAAATTACGAGTCAACTATACACAAGAATATAATATAATATATATATATATAATTATATAAAATTATATATATATATTATATATATTTATTAAATATGTCGACAAGCTAGTGTACAAAAAATATGTGAGCTGGATCTGGCGGCCATGCGATCGCATGGGAAATAGGCATAAAACCAATGCGATCGCATAGGTTACTGTAGCAGGCCAAAATGCTATAAATACCAGGCCTGTGCTCGAGCTTCAAACACACTCTTTTATATTTTCAAATTCAGTTTTTAATTTTTATTTTATGTAATTTAGTTTTAGGAGTAGGAGTAGGTTAATTTAGTGATTACATTTCTACAAGTTTGGGTAGCGTAAAGTTTATTTTACGGGTTTTCAAGTCGAAGTTCTGTCTGTGTAAAGCTACGCGATAAATACTCAATGTAAGTTATATTCTCCTTTTTAAATTAATGTCTTGTAACTAAATTATTATTATGCTTATTTAAATCGAAGTAATCATGATGTTGGGCTAAATATTAAAAATGGGGTAATTGGGCTTTGTACCATAATTGGGGTTTGGACAAAAGAACGATACTTGTGGAAATTAGACTATGGGCTATTAATGAGCTTTATATTTGTTTAATTAAATGATAGTTTATTAATTTAATATAAAGATTTACAATTGGACGTACCTATAAATAACCACATACACTCGATCGGACACGATGGGCGGGATATTTATATGTACGAATAATCGTTCATTTAACCGGACACGGGAATGGATTAATAGTTAATAGACTTATTAAAACAGGGGTGAATTATGTACAAGGATACTTGACATAATTGTTAACAAAGTATTAAAACCTTAGGTTACACGCAGTCGATATCCTGGTGTAATTATTAAATAAAGTATTAAGACCTTGTTACAGTTTAAGTCCCCAATTAGTTGAAATATTTGACTTCGGATATAAGGATAATTTGACGAGGACACTCGCACTCTAAATTTATGACCGATGGACTGTTATGGACAAAAACCAGACGGACATATTGAATAATCTAGGACAAAGGACAATTAACCCATGATAATAAACTAAAATCAACACGTCAAACATCAAGATTACGGAAGTTTAAATAAGCATAATTTATATATTTCATATTTAATTGCACTTTTAATTATCGCACTTATATTTACTGTCATTGTATTTAATTGCATTTTAATTATCGTACTTTTAATTATCGCAACTTATATTTTTCATTAGGTTTTAATTATGACTTAAAATATAAAATCGACAAACCGGTCATTAAACGGTAAACCCCCTTTTATATTATTATTATTATATATAAAAATATATATTTTGTACAAATATAGTTGTTCAAAATATAGTGTAAAATAAGTCGTCTCCCTGTGGAACGAACCGGACTTATTAAAAACTATACTACTCTACGATTAGGTACACTGCCTACAGTGTTGTAGCAGAGTTTAGGTATATCTACTCTATAAATAAATAAATAACTTGTGTAAACTTGTATCATATTTCGTCGTATTTCATAGTAAAAATATAACTATTTCGTATACACCTCTACGCACATCAGGGGACCATGACACCCCCTGCCCTCACAATCCTCCGTCAATGTGGTCATTGATAAAATTCCATTCCATTTACTTTTCTAAAATTGAATAAAGTATACATGTCGTGTGATCATATTAAGAATGGCCTACAAAATGAAGTATGACAAACTAAGTATCCATTATATCATTTCTTAAACACTACTCAAGTATGTCTTTTCCAAATCAACTAACCAAGGGCGCACTTCCATTTTGATAATACAATGGAAATGAATTTTTTCTGTTTATAGGCTTAACGAGTGGGGAAGATATCCGTGACTTGCTTCGGGTAATGACTTCACTCTATATCTTTATAATTACAATATGTGATCAATGAGATACAAACCTTTTAGCAAATGAAAACTCAAAAAATACATATAGAGTCCACTAAAGTTTATAAAATTAAAATTGAAACTAATTGTGCATAAAAAAAAATAGAAATATTTTTAAAAAGACTACGATATATGATTCTAAGCTACGGTATATAATTAGACAACTATTGATATACTCCATCCGTCCCTATATTATTGTCCATTATTCCATTTTGAGATGTCCCAAATTAATTGTCCACTTCCATAAATAGAAAAGAAAGAAGATATTTCATTGGTGGATCTGGAGAGAGAAGATATTTTATTGGTGGAGAAATAAAGTTAGTGGGATTTCCTAAAATTGTGTGTTTTTTGTCTGGTGACAATAAATATGGGACGGAGGGAGTAATTATTACTCTCTATATTTAAGCAGATAACTAAACTCTTTATTTCATTAGAAAACTAAACTCCTTATTTCATGCTATCATCACTATATTTATTTTTAATCATACTCCATGAATTATGATTTCTTTTAAATTAATGTCGTTATATCACATATGTGTTCGCCCTTGATTTAGATATGTGTTAGAAAACTTCTTTTCGAAAATATCATTATTCCGTAGAGGTTACAAAAGAGGCTTACAAAATGATATGTAAACATCCCTTTTACTAAGACTATAATATTGTTTGTTTTACCCGTATGCGCATGATTTTGTTTTGGCGATCACACAAAGACTTTCTAAGAGGTCACACATCCTAGTACTACTTTCGCTCGAGCACGTCTAACTGCAGATTTCACGTGAGATTTGCCGTGCTTATAGCCTCAAAACGCGATGTGTCTTGTAAGAAAAAAATTTTACCTTATAAGAAATTCAAACTTTCTTACATAATTCAATGTGAGACGAGATGTTAAAAAAAAATACTACTCCCTATAACCCAATAATAATGCTTCATAGCCCAATAATAATGCTTCATAGCGTTTTTTATTATTATAGATGTATTATCTTTCTTATTATCTGTAAAGTAAGTTTAACTGAATTTGTAAATTACTAAGAGTAGTAAAAAGTTGTAAAATGTGTAATTTAATGAGACTTATTTTATAGGTAAATAATTATAATTATTTTGAGATAAATTCGTAAGGTAAACGTTATTTTTAGAACAGAGGGACCGTCGTTAACTGTTCTTCACCACCGAGCAATTTCTTTCCTTTTTTCCATTCAATTCATTCTCAACTACAAATCGCTTTTGGAGCTTTCTATTGAAATATCTGCTTCATTTTTGCTATTAATAATAACACTCATTTTTTAGACCTACATTGCAATCGCTTGAATAACTGATTCCATACTGTCTTCTTCATCTTCTCCGGCCAGGCCCTGGCCGACGATGGTATGACCGATATGTCGAAGCCCAATGGCTTTTCAACGTCGTGTGATAATCGTGTAACTTCGTTTTTGATCTTCAATTTCCCGGACTCATGGACTCGTGTTGATTGCCGGAGAGTTTTCGAGAACTACGGTACTCTTAATGATGTGTATTTTGCACGGAAGAGACTGTCGAGTGGTCAACGTTTTGGTTATGTTCGTTTTGAAGGAATTACCGAGATCGATTCGTTTACCAAGGTCTTGAATTCCATTCAAATAAATGGTAGATGGATTCGCCTATAAGGCTTTGGAGAAGAATTCGACAGGTGTAGAACCTCTTACTGCCAGAAGTCGTGAAAAGAAGGTTGCTGCTATCCCTGCTAACGGCAATCATGGTCCCATCCCGAACTTTGATGGGTTCGATGACTTTCCTCCGGCTCCTTGGTACCGAGGTCAGTCTAATCCATCTAAATGAGGGGACAAAAACATTGCAGTTTCTTTTGAAAATCTCGAACCCAATAGCTTTCAATTCCCTGCCAATAATCGAATTGAAATTAAGGTTGGAGGTATAAGTTACGAGTTTAACCTACCTGAGTCGGTGAATAATCACAACCTTGTTTTTAGCTTCAACAAGGATCGAGTATCGTGGACGTTGATCGAGGTTAATAAATCTACGATAAAGGACTGTGGAGATGCCTCGATGAAGACCAGTGAGGGTGATCTGAATTCGTCGAGTGTGGGGGATAAGGATGTATCCCAATCGGTGCCTGACAAGGATTCGAGTATGATAGATAATGAGGTGGGTACGAACTGTGTTTTCTGCGATGAAGTGGCCATCAATCAAGATGATGATGGAGATAGGTCAGCACGTGTGGACGACAATTTTGAAGATGGGGAGTTTATTCCAATTCCGTCCGATGGGTTTCCGGGGTCTGCCTCTTCACCGAATTTTACGCCGGTCGATTCTCTGTTGGCCGGTGAAGATCTTGGTTCGAGGGAGGGAGGAAGTTGCGAGTTCCAATACAGCTGCAGACTCCAATGGCACGTGCGATTTGTTTGATTCCCCAAGGCAAATTCAAAGTAAAGCTGGGCCTGAACAAAATTTGGGTAATGGGCCAATTCAAATTAATGAACCTAAGGTGGACTGCAAATTTTCAATTGGGCCGGACCATGTTCCAAATGTGATTGAAAAGGTTTCGGGTGATTCCAGTTTAAATGACAGGAATTTCGTCAACTCGAATGAGGTTATTGATTGTCCATCATCTACCGCTGTTGCTCGTTTTCGTCTCAAAGGAAGGAAAGCCCCCCTCCCGATTAAAAGTCATTTCATTAATCATGTGTGGGGAAGGAGTAGTATGAAGTGTTGCCGACGTCGGGAAAACTTTCGATGGCATGAAAGACTTTTCATTGATAATGTGATGAAAGATGCGCTTGAGGACGACGATGAGTATGCATGTTGCTCATGTCGTTCTTCCTCATGTGAGTCTTCGGAGTCGGAAACATAGATTGCTATCTAGTCGTGGTGTACGGTTTCTTCGTGTTCTTGTATTAGTGTGTTTATTATTGCTTCGAGTCTCTAATTGTTGTGAGTTTGTAGTTGGGTGATGTATTTGGGTGTAGTCGCGTGTTTTTGGTTCTAGCTTCTTGCTAGTTCCGGTGCGTGTAATTTTTTATATATTAATATATCCTACTTGCCTTTCAAAAAAAAAAAATTTAGAACAGAGGGAGAAAGTATAATACTCCGTATAAGTTAAGTGTCGTTTTAGTTAGGGTACTTGGATAAAATATCACATGTTGGATAGTTGGAGCATCTTTATCAGTAATTTGAAGGTGAACCCACCCCATCTATTCATGCTTTGCATCTTGTACTCGTTTCTTTACAACAAAGTATTGATTTCCTTGGATCTATTTTTACAATTATTTTATCATTTGATTTTACCAAAATAACTTACATGTATTTTACAAAACTCTAGGATTCGATATTATATTTAGCGTACGAAGATTTATTTACAGTGTTTGCTTATCCTATATTTTCATATTTTAGCCGTTCATAAACATGACTCTATCAAAACGCAATGCTTATATACTTGAGGTTTGAGGACTCAAAAAAATTGGTTCTGAACCTCCTTTCATACTAGCATACATATAATTTATTATATAAACATATACTATAAATATGTATAACATGCAGCAACAACAACAACGGCAACAATTGTTGAGTGCCAACCGAGTTAAAAGAGAAATTAAAAGAGAAAACAAAAGAGCTGCTGCTTGGAATGCAACTTCGCGACCGGGAGATAATACTCGCGCCGGCGAGATTCGTGCAGTGAGCGAGCTGGTGATTTTGCTTCTTTCGCAAATCGTGACCGCAAAAATTGAATGTTGACCGCGAGATTCTGTTAACTGGAATTGGATTTGGACTACGAGTTCGTGTTTGCTTCGAATTCGTTATCGTTTTGCACTATCTATACCCACATATGTAACATGTAATCTATATCTACGAAAATTAATAAGAATACTCTTTGGTTTGACCGTAGATTAAAGTAATCAAGTTTGATTACATATAACTACGTTATATTCTCGTGCTTTTTGACGTTTTTGCTACTATTTTCGTGTTCAATCCATATATTCTTTTGTTGTCTTGTGGGTCGATAACCTGAAGGTTATCAAGTCTTGTTAGAACTCATTAATCGTTCCTAACAACAACAACAAGCGATTTTATGCAATTTATGCATCGAATTTATAATGTCAAATAAATTGAATTGAACCCAGTCATTCACCAAAAAACTTTGAACATATATTTTACACGCTGTCATTTTCAAGGGCCATGGATAGGGTTGAGTACTACAACTTGTCAACTTCGTTGCTACTAATTCTAATTCTAATTCAGTTCTCACTATTTACACAAACCTTTCTTTAAGTAAATAAATGTTGCTTTATATTCACACCCCACCACTTGTTAATGTCTAAAGGACTTGACATAAAGTCACTATAGGATGGTCCTTTAAATATGACGCCTCCTCAAAAGGACTTGTGACAATGTCAAATTGGCGCTTAACGATATCTCAATATCATAAATACTAGTTGAGGACCCGCGAATTCGCGGTACTTTGTAAGTGTAAAAACAATATTAAGAATTTCAATAACGTATTAGAGTTTAGCTATATCTTTATTTTTACTATATTCAATGTAGCAATGCAAATAAAAAATGCAAACATATATATAGCAATGCAAATTAAAAGTATGATAATGAGTGTTCTAAGTACATCCTTTTTTATCAAGCACATAAATAGAAATAGAAACTAGAGAAACGCCAATACTTCTTTTCAGCCGAGGGCCATGACTTTTGAACTAATTAAAGGAGGCCCGTATTGAAGAACAAGTGCCCAAAATTCACATTAGATCTTTCTGGGCCTGTTTACTTTTGAATTAATGGGCTTAATGGTCCACATAGCTTATTCGGTCAGAATCTTTGGTTGTTTACTTACAACTTTTTGATTTTGCTTAACAAGATGAAGAGCTTTATGGGACACCAACAAAAGCACTGTCCTCCCCATATGACCTTCTTATTCTCCATATTACCCTCTAATCTTTTCTTGTGATATCCAAAAATCTTAAATCATTTGCAGTATCTAATTATTACAACTACCGATTCATCACCTAGAAACAGAAATTAATCACACACAAAAACTTCTCGAACACAAAAACTTACCGGCGGCGTCTGTATCTACCGATTCACCATCGAAAATACTACTCACCACTAATCACCGTCTATCTTCCGATTCACCGATTTATCAATTCACCGTCGTTGACGGTTGTAGCTACCAGAATAGCGAAATGGTTTCATCTTCATGTTGGGAGGAAGAAGTGGGATACAGATTGGGGTTTTATTTCATATTAAATATCAGATGTTAATTTCATTTGTTAATTTCAAGTGTCCCTCATGTTAATTTCATGTTGGGAGGAAGACGTCGGATACAGATTGGAGTTTTATTATTTGCTTGTTTCCCGTACTTCAATTCAGAAATGTTCAGATGGAACAAAATACGGAGTAATTTAGAATTGGAACGTAAATAATAATTAATTATTAATTATATTATATATATATATAGTTAGGTGATGTATGATCTGGCCACTTATCGAATGAAAAATAAATAGTTATATAGTTAGGGGTGCAATAGTCATTTTAATCATTCAGTATATTTATTAACACAAAAAGTAAACAACATTATTTTCTCATTAATTTTTTAATATAGCCATTCCATATCCATACCAACATCTATATCCATACAGGACTTAATA
Source organism: Rutidosis leptorrhynchoides (assembly GCF_046630445.1). Taxonomy (NCBI): domain Eukaryota; kingdom Viridiplantae; phylum Streptophyta; class Magnoliopsida; order Asterales; family Asteraceae; genus Rutidosis; species Rutidosis leptorrhynchoides. The sequence continues at coordinate 458,934,657 of NC_092337.1, read as the reverse complement.
AGAAAAGAAGTAAACAGGTTTATATTAGGCAAGAAAAGAAATGTATATTTGGCCCCTACCCAAGAAAGGAAAAAAAAAAATGAAAAGATTTTTTTATTGGCCCCTACCCAAGAAAGGAAAAAAATTGGAAGTCACCCATTAGATTCTTTTATCTTCATAATTAGTGACCGAATTCTCTCTCTTGATTTGTGCGAACCTCACATTAGCTAAAACCATATAGTTAAAACCATATGTAATGACATCACGCCATCATCGCGTCACAGTACGGTGTGATGGTGGCAAAATTTTGCAGGCGTGATTAGTGCATCATAGGGAAGAGATGAGTGTGAGGAGTGGAGTAGGCGAATGGGGAGCAAGCACGTGATATATATATATATATATATATATATATATATATATATATATATATATATATATATATATATATATATATATATATATATATAAACGGCTATATTGATTAATTTAAATATATTTATACGAAAATTAAATAGAATAATTAAAATACATCTCTATCTCTATATAACTATACAAGTACTACACCTCATTAACACATTTTCTTACAAAACACCAACACATTTTAATCAATTTCTCTCTACATTTTAATTTTATGTCAAACCCCAATCCTAATGAGAGTGGTCCTCTAAACTCTACAATAATTTCACTTCACCAAATTTACCCGGTTCAACCTCAAATTCCCTGCAAAATATTCGAGGTAAACGACCTTTTTGTTAGTCTATATTATTATGAGCCAATGTATTACTCTTATTGGGTTTAGCCATTTTAACATTGTTAGGGTTTTAGCCTATATGAGACTACTATTGTATTATGTATGAGCATTCACACAAATAATATCAATCCATTCCATTACGTACTTTAACATGGTATCAGAGAGATTTGATCCTGGTTAAGCCATCTTCTCTATATCCTCGTTGTCCATCGGTTGTGATACAATGGGATGATTACTATCTTTTCCAAGTAAGAATTTTAGTTTGATGGTGCACCGTCATATTGTTTAGCGTTTTTTTTTTCTCTCCTTTTGTGTAGTAACTTATTGGTGGTTAAATAAATTTATCCATGTCAGTAGTTGATTACCTTTGGCCTCTTATCACTTGTTTTCAATCCATAAACATTCTCTTTTCTATTCTAAGTTTTATTATTTTACTTATTATTGCGACCATCGCCTCTAATATACAAACCATATTACTTAGTTTATTGTTTTTTTTTCTTGATTCAGCCGCACAATACAAGCATGTAGGTACAACCGAAAGTACCAAAAACAATAGCCTTCGACATGCCTATTATCCGTTTTCTTTTCATACTTATATATATATATATATATATATATATATATATATATATATATATATATATATATATATATATATATATTCTTTCTTCTTGATCTATAAATCCTGTATCTTTTCTACTATCTTTGATTTTTAATCAAATAACCGGCGTGGGAAAGAGACGTCTAGCCTGACTTCCAAACCTCGAAAAGAAAAGAAAAATCGAATATAGTCAAAAATCTTATTTGCAGCGTTAATGAAAATTGTTATCGTCGACAAAGTTCTATGCCCGAGTTCTGCTCACTCCTTAGGCAAAGCATGCTACAACGTATGAAAACAAAAAACGTTACGAAAAAGGAAACACAGTCAATCAAGACACAACCAAATCAGCGAATATCAGTCCATCTTGTGCCACAAATAAAAAAAGGAGTTATTTTTGTTTAAGTATTAGTGTTTTTTTAATATTAGTGTTTTCTTCCAGTCCAATTTTTCACGATTTCGCCACTCAGACTGCCGGGGCGTGTTAGATGATAGGTTAGTGGCCCAAACCGATTGTGAGCTTGGGTTCATTAGGGATTTTAGGGTTCATATGTGTCCTTCTATCCCTATATAAATGGCGTTATAATAAAGTCATACAGAGCGGGGTTTTCTATTATGTAACACTTTTGCTAATGTCCCGCAACAAAATCTTCTTAACGAGTTCAATAACGCTCAATATTTTTTACTCAGTTTTACAACACAAGTACGGATTCAAATGAGTCATAGAAGAAAAGGAAAAGACGTGTCGAAGAACCATAATTTAAAAAAATTGTGGACTACCCCGAAGAAATTTGGTTGGCGTCGTGTTGGATTGATTCTTTAGAAGACGGAGTTCATGGTAATTCACGAAGAGGTTCGAATTTTTGGGGTAAAGTTCGTGACAAGTTCAACAATAACGATTCTGGTAATTGGTAACGAGGAGACGATCAATTAACTGGAAAATGGTATCATATGGATAAAGCGTGCAACGATTTCACGGGCCTATATTATGAAGAAGAACGTAACCCAAGGCGTAACGATCGAAACGTGAAAGACATATATAACGTGTAAGTAAATAGAGAGGGGGGTGAATAGTTACTTAATACGATTTTAAAAACTTTTTCGATGATCAATACGATATGAACGACACTTGATCACGTTAGTCAACTCAAACTAATGTGTGGTGTGTTTATGTTTATAATGATGCTGAAAGTGAAGTAAAAAACATGAACACAAGGATTTATAGTGGTTCGGGTGGATGTTACCTAATCCACCTTAATCCACTCCCCAATTCACTAATCGGGATTTGTTGCTTCATTAAGCACTTTTCTCCAAATCCGGTGGAGATCCGATTTACAAGCCTTGTACTTCTTCTTAGACAACAAACCTAATCCCTCTATCCCTTTGAAGGATTACCTCCAACTTAGATCAACTTGTCTTCAACTTGGACAAGTGTTAATCTCCAATGAGATTAATCAACTCCCTTGTTCCCTTTAAGGAAGCTGATAGCTAAGCTAGCATATGCCTCTAATTATAAAGTACAAAGACTCTTCCTTTTTTAGTGATGATAATCCTAAGACAATTCTAAGAATTATTACATCACTATGCAAACTTACAAAGATTAGAATTTGAAAGTAAGTTTACAAATACCCCTTTTATAATTTGTGAGATTATAAAACTTCTTTTGCTTAATCACAAACATATGTAGAAGTATTATGTTCTTGTGATTCTCTGATGAGTTTGAGTTGTAGCATGCAAGAGGTCCAAGTCTTCAAAGTTCTCCAAGTCTTGCTATTTATATGGAGAGATAAAAGGTCGGCACTGTCTGCGGCTTGACTCACGGTCGACCGCACGTGCTTCAGTACAAAATATATATCCGTTGTATAGCCGTTTGAATCAGTTTTGGACATCACTCTTTGGACACTTTACTTCATTTAACACATGCAAAAGATAACCAACATCATATACAAGTACTATATGCATTAAATGTCCATTTACCTTGGATGAATTGCTTTGATAGTGACTTATAATGTCCAAAGTGGAAAGTCTAACATTCTTGGTGTGATGACCCGAAAATTTCTGACCAAATTTAAACTTAATATTTAACGTTTCCGACACGATAAACAAAGTCTATGAAGTTGAATCTCAAAATTTTAGAACTGTTTCATGTATTCAATTACATTTGACTGCTCTCGACGATTCATGAACAATTATATATGTATATATATATATATATATATATATATATATATATATATATATATATATATATACAAGTAAAAACGACTTTCCTACAGTAAAACACTATTTGCTACAGTAAAAATGACTTTGCTACAGTAAAACACTATTTGCTACAGTAAAACACTATTTGCTACAGTGAAACCGTACTCTGCTACAGTGCTACAGTGAAAACGACTTTGCTACAGTGAAACCGTACTTGCTGCAGTGCTAGAGCAAACACTATTTGCTACAGTAAACACTATTTGCTACAGTAAACACTATTTTGATGTCGACGGACTAGAAACAAAAACGGATAAGGCGGCCATGCGATCGCATGGCAAAAACACTGAAAACTCATGCGATCGCATGAGGTACTGTAGCAGGCCACATGTATAAAAGCTCGAAGTCTGGCTCAGTTTCATATCCTCCAACTATCTCGATCTCTTTCTCTATTGTATTTATATTATTATTATTATTATTATTATTATTATTATTATTATTATTATTATTATTATTATTATTATTATTAATCTTATTATTAATAGTATTAGTATTATTATTTTTACGATACAAAAATAATAATATACATAAAATATTACGACGGAGTGATATCCAAATGATTTCAAAACGAGTTTTCGAGCAAGCTAGAGCTAAGGAAATTATGGGTTATTACTAAGGAGGTTATGGGTATAATTTGAGGGTTTTGCTCGTGAGTCAAACTAGTGTTTATCATTTCCGTTACGTCTACGTACTTTCTTACAATATTGAATCTCAATATTGATACGTAAGCACTCATATTAAATCTTTCATAAATTAATTGTGTATCCATGTCTAGTGCTCGAGTATATATAGTTATACATGTTTGTATGCTAAATTTCGTCGTTAAACAGTTTATAATGAATCACGAATTAAATACATATATTACTGGTAAAAGGTATATGATATACTCATATACATGTTTTTGGAAAGCTGGCGAGAAATCAATAACTTTTCATTTAGATATCGAATAATTTCGATAAACGAATTAAAAGATATGATCAACTGAATTATGATTGACGTTAATTGAAATTGCTTTTGAATCTACAATTAAGATTTAAACAACTTGTTTACGAGATTGATAAATTGGATTTTTGAATATTACCAACCGAGTAAATGAATCCTTATATAAGGTACGTCTCGTTTTGTTAAACAACTGTCAAAATTGACTTTTTGAAACGACTTTGGATAACTTTTGTATGTCGATATCGAGCATTAGGATTGTGATACACTATGACCTGACCTAGCTTGATAGACATTTATTGACCAACATATGTTCTCTAGGTTGAGATCTACGGTTATTTGGTAATCCGAGTTTAGATCACATTTTGGTGAACGACTTTATATGCTGCTAAGGTGAGTTTCATTTGCTCCATTTTTAAATGCTTTTGCAATATATATTTTTGGGCTGAGAATACATGCACTTTATTTTAAACAATGGACACAAGTACATACTAAATTCTATACTGAGTTTGAACCGAAAATCCCTTAGCTTTGGTAACTAGTAACTGCCGGTTATAAGAACGGGTGGGCGCGAGTAGTAGTATATGGATCCATAGGGCTTGACATCCCCGTCTGTTCCAGGTATAGAAACCCTAGCCTGAACTATAAAACAGACGTATACTATTTGAGTTTAGTACACGTTGTATTGCATGTATTGTACATGTTGGTTGCATGTATGTTAAAACAGGGGTACTTATTATAACGTTAAAGCTTAGTTACCAGGGTGCTCAATCTTGTAGAATATTTGATAAACGTTTCTGGATGAAACAACTGAAATCTTGTGATCCACTTTTATATACAGATTACGCGAAACACTAAAACTATGAACTCACCAACCTTTGTGTTGACACTTGTTAGCATGTTTATTCTCAGGTTCCTAGAAGTCTCCCGCTGTTTGCTTATATGTTAGACAAGCTATGTGCATGAAGTCTTACATGACATATTTTTCAAGAAAATGTTGCATTCACCAAATCATCACCATGTATCTTATTTGGACTGCATTGTCAACGGAAGTACTATTGTAAATTATTATTTACGGTGATTGTCTATATGTAGAAATCATCAGATGTCGAAAACCTTTGATTTAAATATTCATTTATGGTGTGTCTTTTCAAAAGAATGCAATGTTTACAAAACGTATCATATAGAGGTCAAATACCTCGCAATGAAATCGATGAATGACGTGTTCGTCCATATGAATTTGGAGCGATCGTCACACTTGGATACAAGACATGATAATCATTTGAGGCAATATCAGTTTTGTCATAATTCTTTATTTGTAATTAACACATTTGCTAAATCTCTATTGGTAGGTCAACATGTCATTGATGACACAAACCCATTTTAATCACAAAGAATGCTAGTATTCAAATTTGAACTTGTTTGTAATTAATTAAGTGTGTTAATGATGTCTTGACAAATTAAGCATGTAGTAAAAATTAAGCATGTTGCAGGACATCAAGTTAATCAAGTTTAAACTTATTCATAAACTTAATTTTAGACTTAAGCAAACCTATGTGTTAATGTTTCATTGTCTTTTAAATTTACTAGATTATGACATTTTACAATTTATCTAAGTAACACATACATATAATGAAGTAGTCCAAATTAAGTCTAAACTTATTCAAGAACGAACCCGATCAAAAATGGAAGTCATAATATTATTTAACGTTAACGAAAATGAGGACCCCAAGGGAAAAAAAATTGAAGTTCAAGAAGAAGATGGTCGACCGATTCAAAAAGATTATTTCGACAATTATAGCGAAGAGAAGTAATTGTAGTATTTTCTTTTTTCGTACGTTTTAAGTTTTCGAAGTTTAATAAAATAGTAATTGTATTAGGAGTTATTAATTCTTGCAATTTTTTATTTTGTAGGACGTTTAATAAACTGTAATTGTTTTATTTTCATTAATTTAAGTGTGATTTTCTTAATTTAAATAATTTATTTATGTCTTATTACTTTTATAAAAACAATGAAGGAAATAAAAAATAAAGTAAAACAAAAATGAAAAAGAAAATAAAAAGGTGGGGACCTATTTTCCTATCATACAACCATTACGTCATACAATTACAAAATTCATCACGACATCACACCATCACACTTGCCGCATTATCACTATACCCCACAAAAACACCACATCACACCCTCACCATTAAATATGGTCTAATGTACCAACTCTTTGTGTTAATTTTAGGAGTGTTTAATAGGTAATGTGATATTTACAGTCAACAACTATTAGGCGTTGTTGAATTAAAACTAGATATGTAAATATTGAAACTTAGGGGTATATTTGGCGATATTTGTCTATACCACCTAATTTTTTATGGGTTGAGTTGGGTCAGTTGAGAATTCATAAAAAAACTTGTGTATAATTCTTTTATCTGTATTTATACTATCATTAGTTGTCTAGGGATTGTTTACGTATCACTTAATGGTCTTTTTTTTGTACAGCTCTTAATTCATTAAGTAAAATTGTTGTTTCTTTGTCACTTAATCTGAAAATTAGTCTGTTTTCAGGAGAAATGGTGTTAGGTACCCGAGAAGAAGTAAAACGTGTTTCCTAGCCTTACGGAAGATTCTTTATACGAGGGCTATATAAAGGATTCAAGGCTCCCTAGATTAGTTAACATTAGCCACCGATTTGTAATGTATTCAAGAGAGACGTGGAATATAGTTGACTAGTTTGACTAATGCTCTCTACATTCATGTGGTTAATTGTTCACATTCATGATATTCATGAGATCTAGGATCCTACAAATGGAATCAGACACTCCTCCAGAATAAGAGGCAAATAAAACAGAGGCAAAATCAGAAGGAAAAAAACATTTATTGCAGCCTAGCGGAGTCGAACTCCTGACCTCTCGCTATGAGAGGCAGACCACTACCAGCTGAGGTACAACTCAATGTTAACTCTGACCTGAGGTATCCATCCAGGTTGCCTTTCACTTAATGCGGGGGCATCAGGGAGGGGGTTTTTATCGGCCATGCCCTCGGATTGGTCCGGATTTCCTCCTGTGCAGTAGTTGGGGGCGGGTTATGTAACTACGGGAGATGAACGCGTGGGTGGTTAAGTCCCCTCAGAGTGATCCCAAACTGATGTCCAAAAAAAAAAATTGGCAGCAGAATTTAGGCTCTAGAGAAATGTTTGCTGTGATTTTTTTTAAGGCTCATTTGTAAAGAAAATCAAAGGGCCCGATTTGGGCTTACAAAAATGACCAGATCAGCCAGCAAGTAGCAAGTCAAACCCCACCAAAAACTTACAACATAACAAACTGCAAGTTACAAACTGCAAAGTAGGGGTGTTCAAAACCGGATATTCGAAATTTCAGATAGTGGAATTGATCATCCGATATCCGAATCCGAAATTTTGGATATCCGATTTTCGGATTCGGATATCGGATTATCCGACTATCCGACTTTGCTTTTAAAGTGATATGCAATCTTCAAGTCTTTAATCTTTAATCGTTGAAACAAACAGAGACTAAGCTTCAATATAGAAGATCATTGAGTTAAAAGTGTATTAGGCTTAAGGAACGCTTGGGTATGACCAAATAAAGCACTAATTTCACCTGGATGGAAAGAGCATACTAAGAGTATTTGAAGTATATGATGACTGATTGATTTGGTGTTCCAAATATTAAAAGATAAAGAGTATCACAACATCTTCTCTTTCTCTTTAAGCGTTCTTAAATTAGTATTGTTTAGAATCCAATTTGAGTGTTCTTCTTTGTCCAATTAAGGGCTCAGACTCTCGTCTAAGCTCTTCAATTTTATTGTGATAATAATTAGTAAAATAGCTGAGTACCTCATGTAAGAAGTATATAGGTATTGGATTATAGAATTGGTAAAGTTAGATAGATTCATATCCACCATTGTTAAAAAAGACTCATTTTAGTCCATATACAGCCAATTACAATTTATAATCATAAGTTAATAAATATAATTAAATATGAAAAAAGTATTAATTTCAGATATTCGGATATCCGAATATCCGAATTTTTTGAAATGAGCTATCCGAACCCAGAATTCGAAAATTCGGATATCCGATTTTTCGGATATTTTCAGATCGAATTTTTGAATTTTTCGAATTACGGATTCGGATATTATTAACACCCCTGTTGCAAAGAACAATTACAAAAAAGGGCATATCAGCGAGCTCCAAAAAAATACGTCTGCAGCTTGGAACCGTAATTTCGATTCTCATCAGCTAGCAATTGGGTTCTCCTTCCAATCTTCAAAAGAAATCAGCCACTTCCTTTTACGATTTGTAATCCAAAGGTGAGCAAGAATTTTCGTAGATGCTAAGATGTCATCTTTTAAAACGGCAATGCGCATGTCCGCAGCGCTATGAACCAGATTACTACGCCACTTTCAAATTGACCATAACAAAACATATATGGGGCAAGACACACAAGGTTTAGATGAACTGACCCGAGCTGAAAGTTGGCAATACTTGCAGCCAGTGGCGGATCCAGGAAAATTTTTCACCGGGGGCGAATTTTTTTTCAAAACGTAGGGATTTTTTTTTTGGCAAAATATAGAGTTTTTTGAGTAAAATTTGAAGGTTTTTGAGCAAAATACAAAGGTTTTGGGGCAAATTATAGAGGTTTTGGGCAAAATATAAAGGGTTTGGGGCAAAAAAAAATTTTCACCGGGGGCAAAATCGAAAAACCGAAAAAATTTGCACTAAAATTTCGAAATTCACCGGGGGCGGACGCCCCCCCTCCTAATGCACTAGATCCGCCTCTGCTTGCAGCATTGTTGACACCGTTCGAAACCAAATACTGCTAACAAACTGCAAAGATGATCTGACCCCACCATTGCTAAAACCTTCCACAAATTATCGAAACTCCGCTAAATAAAGGTGAACTTTTAGTTACAGGGAAATGGTTAGGGTAATGTATAATATTATGCTTAAACTTTTTAAATTTAATTTAATTTCAATGTTAATATTAATACTCACGACTTTTATATGTTATTGGTAAACAAGTAAAAGGATATAAATTTCTTATTTACACAATTGGGGAAGGAAGATATCCTTTACTCAGTTGTAAGCAATATATTTGAGTATTTCGTGACAATTTTTAATCCTTTTTCTTCTAGATATTTTACCATCAAGTTTAAACTTGAGCCATCTATGACGGAACTCATGACTCAACCACCAAACTACTATCTTGAAATAGTTCTTCCATGCATGGGCTCGAATCCCATTTCTTCCAGTCTTTTCCTACTGAACACTTTCCTGCTCAAGATAGGGTACTAGAAAGGGATCATACGAAGGCTATGTTCTTTTTTTAGATCTAGCCTGAATGACTCCTAAACTAAAGGCTTTCATTATATCTAAAGTGTGCAGTGAGGGATCTTTATATTATAGGTAGTCAGTCTTTACTTCACTCGACCCAAGCAATGCCCAAAGAGTCCCAAAAAAACAAAAATCACTTTAGATTCAACAGCTCGGTGGAACTCACCAAGTTTAATATGATTACCCAGTTTAGTGTATCTGGTACTCTATTCGAATTCCATCGATAAATATTTGCTTAATTGCTTTTGATCCAACAGCTCGGTGGCTACAGATTTAGTTTGTAAAAATACTTTCGATTTATTAATACTAGTTTTAACTTACGTATTGTAGTTGAAATTACTCATCTTAAGATTGAAATTCTATATGTTTTGTATTGTTTAAATGAGCTACTTGCGTTCCTTTCGATGCTTTTGTCATAATAGTTCAATTTCAACAAGTTATTTTTCAAGGAAAAAAAAAAAAGATCGATCAGCTCGAACTCAACAAGAACTTGGATTCATCAAGCTCCAAATTTAACTGTGTCAAAGTTTCCTAACAAACACAATGTGACATGTAATAATCATTTAGGTAGTTGTGGTTCACTAGAAAATAAGGATAATAAGACGACTCCCAATCGTAATTAATATTGTACTCGTTATAGATGTTACATTAGCACTACATCGGCATCAAAATTCTATAACTAACTTATAACTAAATCATGTCTATCATTATTAAACATCTTCGTCTTAATTGCCACATCATTAACTTACTAATCTTTCTTATCTATTTTAACTAAATGCAAAAATAATTATTATTTTTAAACATCACTTATTTATAAATATAAAAGTAGATTAACCATTATCAATTATTAATAGAAAAATAAAATATATTGATTTATAGTTTTCTAAAAAATATTGTACAATACGAATGAATGCTTATACAATATGAATTTATATATTGATTAATGTTTGTACAATGCTCATATAAAAATAATGGTACAATATGCATCAATACTTGTAAGGTGATCATTTGGTTACAAAATCCTACTCTAAGACCCCACCAATTTCTATAACTAGCTCTTTAAATTGATGGGGTATAAAACGAAAGTCAAGTTGAATTCGTTCCTATGGTGTTCAATTGAATGCCACGTTAGTTTTTAAAGCAATAACAAAATCATAAGGAGCGCTCTAAAGAATTCTTAATACCGGGTTAAGAGAATGTGCAGTACACGTCTCTGAGATTAGAGTCACAAAAATATCGATAATACACTCCCCAATTAAAATCATTTTACTATACCTCTATGGTGAAAAGATGCTTCAAAACCGACCTTCCCATTCAAGTATTGAGGTATTTTGCGCTTTCACGAACGGTTAAACCTCTGATTTCCAACTAAAAATAACTAATTTTTAAATTATTTCAATAGTCGTTATTATTGTTCTCATTATTTCATACACATCCACTTAATTTATAGCCAAATTTAAAGTTAAAAAAAAACAATGAAACTGTCAAATTGAAAATACACAACCTAACATCATCAAATGTACATTAAAAATTAGGTAAAGGAACTAACAAAAAAACCATAAGACTACTCGTATTAAATAAAAAAAATATCATAAAAGGAGCCATAGCACAATAATACATTTCACTTTAATCATGGAACCCAATCCAACCACATCCATCCCCACACCAAACCATATTTTATGGTTTGGTTTCCATCCCACCGGACTATTAAAAATTCACATCAACTCGGTTCAGATCCGGTTCACTTTATCAGCTTTAACAACCGGGTTCGCTTTAGCAATAGCGTCTCTTCCGGTTTTCTTAAAATCGAATTCACAATCATGTTTCTCAGGGTACCGATGGCTTCCACAAAACGTTTCTCCACACTTGCACTTAAATCCCATCACACCCACTTTCTTATTACAACTCAAACACCGATTCGACACCTTTTCCGTCACCGGCACCGCCTTCGCAGCCGACACCGTTTCAATCTCATCCGCCGGAGTTGACGAAGAAGAAGAAGATGGATAAACCGATTGAGATACGACTTTGTTGACTAATTTGTCGACGGCGGCCATAGCTGAAACTGCTTGTTCTTCTTGGATCCGTGAATCACGGAAACATTTAGAACAAAGGTTGTTGGTCGCCGTTGAGCCGAAAAAGCCGCATCCGTTAGCGCATGGAGCCGGCTCAGTCGGCTGGAAACTTGTACCGTCGTTCATCTTGTTTGCATCTGAACCCATCTCGATTCGATCTATGAAAATAATAATCACGAAACTTTAATTGGAATAAAGAATTAATTTTAATTAATTGAAAAGGAATAAAAAGGATTCAAATTCAAATATATTGAGACGCGCAGCCGGAAAGATGATATATATAGAGGAGTGCAGGACAAATAGGTTGACTTTCTTTAACGAGAAGTTATCCATATTGACGGCAAGAATCACGTAAATACCCATACTACCCTCGCTCTATATATAAAAATACTACGTAAGTAGTCACCAATACGAGGATAGTTTCGTCTTTTTGGTTGCTTAAACCGCATTATTTAAGCCAGTTAAAAGACATATGTACCCCTTGCTATTTTGGTTCAGATAATATCCTCAGGAGATTCTAGAAGGATCTAATAGTTTCTAAACAATTTAGGATAATATAAAATCAGAAGGCGGTAATTTTGTTACAACGATAAAAATTAGTCAGTACAAATTACAAAGATTATAAATTATAATTTGGACTGATTATAAAAAGTTAATTAATTTTTTTTTAAGGCATAAAAAGTTAATTATTATTATTATTATTTAGTTAATTTAAAAAGATTTTATTTCAATTTATCGTTAAAAAATAAATTATGCAAAACATGGTGATAGTTTTTGTTATTTGGTGTTTATTTCAATTGTACAGAAAAATAATGAATGTTTTAATTTCTCCAGTGATAACTTTTAGGCTCCGCTTGACTGAAAACAATGTTTTCAAAGGGAATGAAATGTGTTAAATGAATTAGTACTTGAAGGAATTGGAATTAATAAATTAGAATCCGAAAACGTACCGCAAAAACGCAGATTAAAAACGCGTCTCGAAAGCGTGGGTCAAAACGGCGCCTCAAAAACGTGCCATGAAAGCACGAGTCGAATGTACATAAAATATAAACGTAAATATGTTTTTTATTTTTCATAGTTTCAATGTTAGAGGGAATTCAAATCTGTCAACATCTTGAAGTAATAAACATTCCATAGATTAAGAAATCCTAAGATTACAAGGAATTTAATTTCTTCCAAAATATGTCAAACGGAGCAATCTAAGGCATTCATTTTCAATTCCGTTAAATTTTCTTGAGATTCCGTGAACCAAATGATGCCTTACGATTGATGTTGTGTTGAAAATTTTGAACACGTAACTCATTCATTTTATAATGCGTTTTTCTTGTTGAGTTTTAACAATTTCTTGGTGGGCTATCATGATTTGAGACCGAACGTCATCGCATGAGCAACGCGAGGAACGGCATGTGACGAACCCAAACTTTAAGACTTCTCCGGGTAGCTAGTTGATCGGGTGGATGACGAATCGGGTCATCCGCGAATAAATCTTTGTGATTAGAGTTTTGATCAACCCTTAAAGGTTCATCTTCTTGCAAAGCGATCTGTGGTTCTGGTAGTGCTCATCTTCAATTCATCATTACGCCTTCCGGAACATGGATTTTTGACAGTCGTTAAGTACTTTCCATGCTAGTTCGTGCGTAAAAGCATGACCCGATCACTCACGATATTGTGTACGTGCTGCATCCATGACGTCCAATCGAACTAACGTTCCGCAAATATTTATTCTCCTTCAGGTGTCCAAATCATAACTTGACGTTTTGGGTGGTCACTTGGTTCGCCTACTATTTTGTTTCTTTTTCCGTTTTTTTTTATTGTTCGATTTTAGGTTGTGTTTCGGGTACGGATTCAATATTTGGCTTTGTTATAAGGTGTGTTATAGGTTGTGGAGTGTATGGTATTTGTTGTGCATAAAATTATTGTTGTCGGTTAAATGAGAATGATTGTTGTTGTCAATAGTATGAGTTGTGCAATTGTATTTGTTGTGGAAATGGTATTTGTCATTGTTGTAATAGTTGAACGAACTATTGTTGATATATTGCCTTTTGATTTGGTGTGAATTGAGAAAAAAAACTAGTTTGACTATGAGACGATTTGTTTGCTTGATTGAAGGACGAATTATTCGGTGACGAGATTGAATTGTTTAACAAATGATTGTAAAAACAATTGTGGTGGGTTGAGACCTTTTCTTAGATGATGTTGTGTTTAAATGTTAGATGAATTTGTTATGTAAATAGTTATGGGTTGTAAATGTATTTATAGCTGAATTATATTAGGTTTATATATTTATATTTATATATGATATATATACATATATTAAATAAATTTTCAAATGGATAAAATTAAAAATAAAATAATAAATCACAGACCCGCACAAACAACCCGCTTGCCTTCCGTCAAGGCCTTGAGTGGCGCACCCCTTGGCTGTTCGCTGACTATCGACGCCAAGCCTTGACATGATTTCATGCTCCTTGGTTGGCGTCGATAACATGTGGTTTTAGATATAGCGGTGAATTTTGAGAGAAACATAAAATAGATTGATTGATCTACGTATTAGGCCATGTTATTTCATACAAATTCTTTTATAAAGTTTTTGTGAGTGTAACATTTTTCATGAAACTTATGGTATAAGTTGTTGTCATGTCAACAAATATCAATCAATATGGTTTAATATTTCTAAGCATCCCATGTCTATTTTGTGTTGAAATATAAAATAACCTAAAAAAGCATCCCATAAAATATTTTATAATTCTTGACTATCTAAGACCATGAATATCGCGGCGTTTATAGCCACACCCACCGTGACATGTCACCACAAACGCCCCACAAACGTCCGGAACGGAGCGTTTATGGGCTTTTGTGCGGCGGCGTTTGTCTTCAAAAAACGCAGAGGAGAGAGGGCGTGAGGGGTACGTGTCATTTTGTGATTGGTCAAGGAAATATATCCGTTGGCATTTAAATTCATTAATTATTTATTTTTCTTTTTTTCTTCTATATAAACACATATATTCTTTCATTTTTTTTCACACAACATCTTTACATATTCTTCACTATAACTTATAAAAAAATGGAATTTTTAGCTCAAACTATTGATCTTTTGTTTGATTCAACCTCGTCCGATGAAGAAGAAGATCGAAGTTAGAGAGGTCATGTGCAACGAAACCCACAGATATTCAGAGATAGAGATCGTGAAGATTTAACGGCGCATATGTGGAACCTACCAACAAACTTTCGTTCTTTGAATTAGTCATTATGAATTTTTGTTTTTTTTAATTCATGTAACGTTTTTTTTTTTATTATTTTAAATTCATGTAATGTTTTTTTTAATTAATTTATGTAATGTTTTTATATTATTTAACTAAATAAAAATATTTAAAACAAACATAAAATCAAAATTAAATGCAACATCATTATCATCATTTGACTAGTCCCCCATTACAACTTATCCCTTTTTCTGTCATGGTCTAGTCAGCGTCTTCCCCAGTTCTTTCAAAAGTATATCATATCCACTCCACATCACAATTAACATTATCTATGATCTAAGTCATAATCTATTTGTAGCTAGAAAGTGTTTTAATGTGAATTTTCCGTTAGAAATTTTTTTTATTAAAAAAGTAACGACTAAGAAAGTATAAAAGCATTCTATTCTATGTTCTTATAATTATTGTTCAGTGTTTTTTATTATTATTTTAGTTAACATTAAAATTAATTTACAGTTCAAAAATAACGTATTAATTTCATCATTTTATCATTTCCAAAACTGAATTACAGTATAAATGACTTGCATAAAGTTATGATTTAGTTACTATTTATTACACACAATATATCGATTATGATTATTTTCATAAACTATGTAGAACAAAAGTAGTATAAAACTTGTGTTGTAGTTTATGTGGTAGTGGTCTGCCTCTCTCTCGTGGAATGCATCATTGCGCACAAAGTTATCTCTTAACCAGTGGCGGAACATAGTTATACCCAAAGGGGGTATCAGCCCCACCTGGATATAACGGGAAAAAAATTTACTCTAATTTTTTTTTTACCAAAAAAAGGTTTTTTTTAGTGTTTAACCTTGCTGACATTGACAAATTTAATAAATTTCCACACCCGACCCATCTGTATCCGGATTCAAGTTCCACCAGTGCTCTTAGCCCTTTAATTCTACCCAACGGTGCATTCCGCGTATCTCGTTGTGGGGTTAGTGGGGAGGGGGTTTAACCACCCATGCCCTCATATTGGGTTGGGTTTCTCCTTGTGCAGCAGTTGAGGACAGGTTATGCAACTGCGAGATATGAACGCGTATGTGATTTAGTCTTTCTAAGTGATCCCGAATTGCTGTTAAAAAAAGGAATAAAAGTAGTATAATTATACTACTTATCTACACAAATTGATTTGATGTTTCTTCAACAAATTAGGTCGTAAAAACTTTATAGGGCTTTTGGATACTACTTCATTTCTAACCTTTTCTTGATCGTACAAAAGAGTTGAAGCAACATAAATTAAAGCCCACAAGTAATGATGTGGGCCAATATGAGGTACAGCATACGCTTAGTAACTTTGGGCTACCCAGAAAGCCCTTCAAACTTCTGATCCTTCTGATATGTTATGAATGGTCGCGATTCCTGTGAAGAGTGATTCGTGTTTAATTAACCATCCAAAGTCCAAACATTGTGAGGTTCTACCGTTAAAAGGTTTACATTAAACTAACATTATTTATAAAAGATTCACATTATATTGTGTATTTATAGTATCTTATAAATTTTTAAAATGATAATGTTATAAATAAAAATTATTCAAGTTTAAGATAAATTCAAAAAAAAAAAAAAAAAAAAAAAAAATTTAAACCTCTCATGATGATGTCATTAAAATAATTAAATATTTTTAATAAAAATAAAAATATGTTAATTAATTGTATAATATATGAATTATTATGTACAACCGTATGATAAAATACTCTATCACCATATCACCATATGTACAATATTTGAAACATTATATTCAACCTTATGATAAAACACCCATGAGTCCATGACCATATGCACAAACTTTAAAATAAATTGTACAATTTTTAACAAAACACTCCATGAACACCTGTACAAACTTTGAAGCATATTGTACAACCTTCATATAATAATTGTATTTTAGTTTTTTTTTTAATTAAAGAGACATTTGTTATTACTAATAATTATTATTAAAAATATAAATACTCAATTTTAGAGCAAACTTTATTATTATATTATTATTATTATTTAAATATGGATTCTCTTTACGGGTTTAATTACGTTTCATATGTATGCGAAATACATGTCTCAATGAAATGTTGTAATGTAGCTTTTATGATAAGAAAAATAATAATTGTGATGAAAATTGGAATAAAGTGGTGGGAGAATAAATGTAGTTCATTTATTTTGACCAAGATTAGTATATTAATATGATTGTAAAAACTACAAGTTTCTTAGTCGGAATTTGTGATTTCACGGGTCATTAAAGTAAATGACCTTTATCATTTACGTTCACTTAATACCTATAACATATTATTAAACTGTTTCGTTTAAACAAATCCGTAATTTCAAAGGTCATTTCACTAGTTTAACATGTTATGCAAATAAATCACCTCAACAAATTGAAATTGGTTCCGAAAGATGTACACTTATCTAGTATCTAGTAATATAATTCAGAAGTTGAAAATAAAAACATACAAGAATTAATATTGAGACTGGTAGTATTGTATATGATGATTATGATATGTGAAACAACTGGTACACTTGAATGGTGCCTCTATAAGTGGCGATGAAATTAGCCAAAATGCAATCAATTGCGCTGCACCCATATATATATATATATATATATATATATATATATATATATATATATATATATATATATATATATATATATATATATATATATATATATATATATATATATTCGTACATATCATCATCAGCTCACCTAAACGAAAACGTTGCTCCAATCTTCATAGTCAACCGCCACACTCTCTCTCTCTCTCTCTCTCTCTCTCTATCTATATATATATATATATATATATATATATATATATATATATATATATATAGTAGGGGGATTAAATGAGAACCTTTTTTGTGAGAACCGTGAGAACTCACGCGGGCGATCAAAAAAATAGGCGGACGAACGAAAAATCGAGCAAGTCGAACAAGAAAAAGGTCTGAACAATTTTCGCTTGGTTCTACATTTATGTTCTACATTTTGATATTCGAACAAAAATTGGGTAATTCGAACGATTTTTGAGCAATTCGAACGATTATTCGTTCTACATTTTCTGATTCGAACAAAAAAGAAAAACACGGACGAACAAAAAAGACATGGACGAACAAAAAGCAATGAGTTCGAGCAATTTTTGGCTAATTCGAACAAAAAAAATGTAGAACGTGTGTAGAACAAGAATGTAGAACGTTTTGTGCTTTAATTTTTTTGCTCGACTATGAACATAATTGTTCGCCCGCCATATTTTTTGTTCGACTTTCTGTTTTTTTGCTCGCTCGTGTTTTGTTTTTTGCTCGAATTCTTTGTTTTTGCTTGTCCACCACTTTTTTGCTCGAATTTCAGTGTATTATAGTGTTTTTGAAGTTCCTAGAGTTCTCACACTAAAAAATTTCTCACTTGATCCTCTCCATATATATATATATATATATATATATATATATATATATATATATATATATATATATATATATATATATATATATATATATATATATATATGGAAAGGATCCATCGCTAAGCTCATATTTTGGGATAAGGGGATAAGTGATTTTGTGATTTTTATATCTTTAGTTATACAGCTTCGATTTATAAAAAAAAATTTGCTGGTACATATTTTCATTGTGTAGATTCAGAAAAAAATAAAATTTCTTTTTTTTCTAACCGGATCGTTAAGATGCATCTTATGCATGTTAGCTGTTATTTGATGCATGTTAACTGTTTTTCATGCATCAGATGTATGTTAACAAAAAAAAAAAAAATAGAAAAAATGACTTTTGATTAAAAAACACAGTGTTTAGGGTTTAGTAATTAGGGTTTAAAAATTAGGGTTTAGGGTTTTAGAACGAGTTTTTAATACGAACGGCTTAGGGTTTAGAGGTTAGGGCCGTAAACCCAAAAACACTAAACCCTAAACATAAACTCTAAACTCTAAATCGGGCTAAATTCTAAAAAAAAAAAAACTCAAAAAAACCTCAAAACACGTTAACATACATCACATGCAATTTAAGCTCCTGTTGAAAAAAAAATTATGAATCTACACAATGTCAGTTAATCGCAGAATTATTTTTTTTTTTAAATCGAAGCTCTAATGTAAAAAATATAAAAATTAAATTTTACTTATCCCCTTATCCCAAAAATGTCACTTATCCGTTGATCTCTCCCCTATATATATATACTTATATCGTGTTTTAATTAATAAGGAAGCACTTTTTTGGAGAAGTATTTTTTTTTTTTTTTGAATTTTTTTTTCCAACATTAAGATCACATGAAAATATGAACATTTAAAAAAGATACTTTGTGATAAATGTTATTATTTTGGCGTAAAAACACTCGAAGAAATAAATGATAACACACATCATATATAATGTTTCAATTAAAGGTTTTATTAAGGGGTTAGAAATTAAAATTTAGAAATTAGGGTTTAGAAATTAGGGTTCATAAATTACGGTTTTGAAATTAGGGTTTAGGGTTTAGAAATTAGGCTTTAGATTGAATTTTTAACACGAACGGTTTAAAGTTTAGGGTTTATGGTTTTGAGTTACTAAATCCAAAACACTCCAAGAATAAAGAAAGTCCTCACATTCAATGTTCTATGGATAGAAAGATTGTTTACGAATGGGCCTCCGGTCAATAAGTAGGTTACAAAAATAAAAAATAAAATAAAAAAAAGTGTGAGACGCTACGAAGATGGTATACTCAAATTTCCGGGTTTTAATTAAACCTTCATGAAGTTCAATTTCGGCTCTAAGTGACAATCAAGTCGTCAATAATCGACGCTTGATGTTGCCTCGATTAATAGAGCCATACTAATGATATGGCTGAAACATGTATCGAGTTTTTTAAGAACTCGAAATATGAAAAATGCATCAAGTTTCATATAAGGGTGAAAATTTTATAGCTTTGTTTGACAATCATTAAAAAGTAGAGCTTATATATTTGATAAGATCTAGAATATTAATCTCAAGAAACTCGCTTATCAAAATAATAAGCTTTTTTTATCAAGTATAAAATTACCATGTTACCCTTTAATATAAATAATTGTTAGTTGCATATATATGTAAAAATTATGCTATTTTATGTAATTTTACATTATTTAACTTTAGCTTTATCTTCAATTAATATATCAAACACTTTTAAAGTAAAATGAGATTAACTTTCAGCTATAAGCTACCCGCTTCAATTCGAACTAGTTCGACCAAATACACTCACCATAGAAAATGCATGACTATGTTATCATCAGCTAAATCTACTGTACTTAGAAAGATATTATATGAGAAATGTCATTAAATTTTTAAAACTGATTGAAACATTATTGTAAATTATCAATATAAATATAATTTCCTAACATCAATTACGTTAGCTAGTATTATATCCGTCCATCTCTTTTAATCATTAAAAGATGAGCATTATCTCTCATTCATTAAAAAAGAAGCTCCTTAATGACCATAGGATCATTACCAACTTTCAATCTAAGCCATCCAATTTAGGTATTAGCTAACAAATAATTCACATTAGCTAATCATCAAATAAAAAGTCTAAAATACCCCCATTGTTACGGTATACAAAATCAAATTTAGGGGTTTCACCAATTCCCCTTTCATTCACGATTTTATCAACAAAAAAAAAAAAAAAAATAGGTTTTCCCCCAAATTGTTTGTCTGCATAGCGGCTATCACTGAAACAGATTGAACCCTTGATTTATCAAAATTCATATCAACAAATCAACTATCGAATCGGATCACAATTATAAGAAAGAAGTTCTGTCATCGTCGATGAATTGGTAGGTATAGATGATGCAATTGCTTGGGCTAAACAGAAGTATCAGACGCATAATTCAGAGAAAAGTTGGACTCAAAACGTTGAGGAAAACAAGTGTGATGGAGCAGAAGGTGATATTATTATGATTATTTTTTATTGCAAACAAAAATATTTTGTGTTTTTTATTGCAGAAAAATATGTTGTGTTTTTATTGCAGAAATATTCGGGGCAAATAAGATTCCAGAAGTGCCGATTGCCAGACGTGGATCAAGAGAATCAAATTCGGTAAATATTTAAATGGATCATATCATTGTATGATTGATGAATGATGAACTAACCTGTATATTTGAAGTCATGAATATGTGCTTCTGCGTAAGTTTATTAATAAAGCAAGTAATATTCGTCACACAACTTATGTTATGGTTTGCCAAGTAATTAGTTACAAGTAATCAATTTGCTTATCAGCTTATTATAATCTTCGCCCGCAGCTAGAAAAACAAGACGAATGTACGACGGGTAAACTGTTGCAAGAACTGGAAAATGATTTAAGCCCTTGTAAACAGGTAATTTTTTCATTGGTAGTAAAACTACTAAAAGATATATAAGCTGGGATGCATAGTTTTATGAGTAACATCTTCAAAATTTGAATCTTTAACTCTATGTTTATATGTTATAATCTTCAGCCAATGTTTCAGGTATAATGATTTTTTTTTTTTATGTTTTAAGACATTAGTGTGTGTATTAGTACAGATGGAATTAGAATTACTGGATGAGGATATAAAGTTATGGTCAGATGGAAAAGAACCAAACATCCGGTTGCTTTTATCGACACTGCATCATGTAAGTCGATTTTTATACCTTCATATAAAATGAAAAGTCTGATTTCTAAATTATTTGGCACTTATGTACTTTAAACCTTTATTTCCATTAATGGTTATCCATTGTTTTCTTAACTAAATAGCAACATTTGCCAATTATCAGAACATAGGATCACCTTAATTATTACAGTTCTAAAAGGCAAAAGCAGTTGAAAGAACAGTTTTGTCACCTTAATCGAAAGCTGTTTTTTCAAACCCTAATCTCTATAAAAGCAGTTAATTAATTCTCATTCTAATTTAATCGATTATTAGTTTATTCTATCGAATTATGTTATCAAAAATATGTGATTATTCAGTAAACATGTTCCCATCATCTATAGATCTTCCAGCGTTCGATGTTTCAGACAAGGAATGAATAGGGTTTATAGTTGTTATATGTTGATTGCAAAATTAATTGTTAGGTTGTTGCTGATTTGATGTTGTTATGTTACAGACGATTGATTAAGTGGAGGATGCGCTTAGGAAATGGGGAAAGAAGATATCGTTGGTGAGGAATTTTCTATTTTTATCGATACTGATTGTTTCAATGTTAGAGCAAACATTCAAAGTAGATTAAAAAATATGAAATTTACAAAAACTTTTGTTCTTGATGTTGCTCACTGTTTTTGTTTTTATTTATCTGGATTATGTTTACTGATTTTGACATGTTCGTTTCAGTTATCATGGGTTACGTTGGGTGGTAATCGTTATATTTGTTCATGTTAATCGGAGTTTTCAGATATCACATAAATGCCATGAGTTGATTCTGACCTCAGCCTGCACAACCATTCGCTTCTTCTCTAGGTGAGTTAACGTGTATATTTGAATTTATTTGTTGAAAAAAACATAGGTGCATTCTTGATATTGCAGTAGCAGTTAGAATTATGCCTCGAGCGCCACGACCTCTGGCTGTTCCTTCAGGTAGAATTAATCTCTTATCTAATTTTTAAGCTTCCCAATTGTCTAATCTACATTGCTGATCAACACTAATATATGATTTGGATACAAAGCGAGAGTTGTTGATATTTAGAATTCTATATTATGAATTCGGAATAGTTTAATATGTAGGACGTGTGACTATCTTTTTTTAATTCATTAATGTTAGACTAATTAACAATGACTGTTAATGAAAATAAGTATTTGCCTACTGACTGAAAAAGAAACATGTAGA
This sequence comes from Rutidosis leptorrhynchoides, assembly GCF_046630445.1. Lineage (NCBI taxonomy): Eukaryota > Viridiplantae > Streptophyta > Magnoliopsida > Asterales > Asteraceae > Rutidosis > Rutidosis leptorrhynchoides. Next base: position 458,911,689 of record NC_092337.1, on the reverse strand, counting down.
CAACATGTCTTTAATTTAATTAGTTGTTATTCTTTTTCATAATTAAGTTAAGGTTATAAATCAAATTTCCTACATGTATTGTTATTGAATGTAGGATTCAAATGGGTCAATCCTGCATTTCTATAGCTGATATGGGTCAAAATGTATATTGGTTGTTGGATCAAAAATGGTACTTTAATGAAGATAAAAACCGATATGGGTCAAAATGTATACTGCTGTTGTGTGTTCATTATAAGTTACCCTTACAAATGTGAAATGGGTCAATTCTGCATCTCTATAGCTGTTATGGACGGGTCGTGTTTCTACGGGCTGCTGATTGTGTTGATTTTTATTAGTGTTTCGTTTCATAAAGTATGTCCAATTTACTTGGTTATATGTTAATATCTGTAGTAGATAACCGAAGATGGGAAGTGTCATGAGAAAATATGGTACTTGAAGAAGAAGGCTACAATAATCGAAGATGACGAGGAGGAAGGAATTAACTGAATAAAAGAAACGATCCGACTTTCATATACCTAATACCTCATGAAATCATACAAGTAAGTACATATTGCTAAAAAAAACTAAAAATGTGTGCAACTGGAGTAGAACTTGGTAGTCATGACTAATGTGTTAATTAATATATACTCAATACATTTAGTATTTTTATTTTTCAGTGGGAACAAGCGTAACATTGTTTGATTACATTGTGTCTTGCACAAGTGACATACTACGTAATAGACAGAAGTTTTTTCCGAGAGTTGAGACTCCAACTCAACTCATTATTGGTCCATGTTATATTTGTATGCGGGTAAACGGGTATACCCATGCGTAGCTCAAACGGGCATCACGAATTCACGGGTCGGGTTTTACCCGTGACGGATATGAAATACCCGCGACCCGTCAACGGGTATAACCGTCCGTCACGAGCACAGGTACCCACGGGTCACGGGTTTTTTTCCACCAATTGCCATCCCTAATTACCGAGAAAAGACTATTGGAAAATTGCATGATGTAGTCGCAACCAAATTATTTACAAACGTGCTTTTCACAAATATTATCAATTAGATAATAATAAATGTAGCGACCCGACAAAATCTTCATTGACGGCGCCGTCTACTTAGGTCCCGTTACGTGGTCATAAGTCTTTAAATAACGTTTGACCAAAAGTATGTCGCATTCATTTCATAAGTAAAGATGTTTCAAGGTTTACAAAAGTAGTTCAACGACTAGTTACATTACAATGTAAACGTATAAATGAAACCTATGCGACATGATTTAGTAAAGTCAAAAGATGCTTCACGTATGCATGTATACTCGACATCCAAGCAAGTATCAAAATAGAGTGCGGAAGCATGTATCACTTAGCGTTCAAGGACCTAAGAATACATATAGAAAACTGTCAACGAAAAACGTTGGTGAAATCATAGGTGTAATAGTAAACGTTGTTTTTGAACCACAAGATTTTGTATTGCCATAACGTTGATTATCTAAATCGTTTTAATTCCAAAGTTGTTATATTTTTTTGGAGCACCCAATTATCAAGACTTAACTGTTCACGTACCCCGTTATCATAGTGTTAGAACCTACACTATATACTCGAAAATATATTTCATCCGCTAACGGTAGCGAACCGTCCGAATGAGGGCTTGTCAAACCCATGTGATCACATAACATAAGTTTACGTTTACACCCTGCAAGTGTAACTAATGATAATTGAATTGAGGCCTTTTTGTTCTAACTCGCACGTGGAATGTTTGTTTTCGTACTTGTGTTCAAAACATAAAAGTATGATACGTATATGTTTCTCATCCCATAGTTTAAAGAGTAATAGTTGTTGAAAAGGTGGGACTATGATCTCACCTTGATTGCACGAATATAAACATACTTTACAAAGTAACTTGTGCGAGAACGGATGCTAGTCTTGACCTAAACAAATAGGTTGTATCAATAACGGTAAACACGGTCGGTCAAAGTTGTTCAATTAGTCATATGGCTCGTTACGACTCGATTATATAGCATGTGAATCAAGTTGTCAAGTTTCATGCAAGAATCAAGTATAGAAGAAGATTAGAACGGTTTAAACAAGTATTGGTTAAGTTTGAACAAAAGTCAACTTTGGTCAAGTCAAAGTCAACAAAAAAGTCAACATGTTCGGGTCGGGTCCCGAACTATTTTTCTGAGCTAATTATTCATATATAAACATGTTAGAACAAGTTACATGTTAATCGGAGGTGCGTAGCATAGTTAGAATTTTTCGTAAAATTGTAAAGTTGATCAGTCCCTGAACACGGCCATTGCCGCGCCGCGACAAATGAGGGCCGCGCCTCAACATTAAGCGTGAGCTGGTGCCTGGGCTGTTTCAAATGTCTAAGTCTCAAAACTAAATTTCATTCAAACACAAATTACGAACCGTAAACATTCAAAACACGTATCTTATATCGTTGGAAAGGTAATTCGACGAGGAATACAACTAAACACGTTTCGTCAATCAAATTCATCATTTGCAATAATCAAATTTCCAAATTGAATGATCAAATAAATGCTCATCATAAATGCTTCAAGTTTATAAATGCATATTGATGATTCGGGAATTAAATGCACACATATGATACGCCGTTTCGTAGGTAATTACGCATACAATACAACTAAACACTTACAAATAACATTGCAAAGTATTCAATGCATCAAAAGTTCATTTTAGTTCTATCAAACCCTAACTCAAAATCATAAACTTAACAATTATGTTTATGAAGCTTTTCCATGTTAACCTACACACCAAATTGAAGCTAGTGATGCTAGTAACACATTTAATATACATGCACTTTTAACATCTAACAAAATTTAAGCAACCAAATCACAAGATCAAACAGACCAAATTTCAAGTTCATGCTAGTTACTTAAAATAACAAGATCGAGCATATAAATCACATATTCATGTTAGACTTGAGCCATAGACACTAATTATCACTTTTATAAGTTAAAAACATCAAGAACAAAGAATCTAGTGTTTTTAGAAAGTTATCCAAACGAGATGAAGTTGGTATGGAATCGAAGAGGAAGTTGCAAGGATTCCAAATATGTAATTTGTTTTGAAGAACACTTGCTATATCGGATTTAGATGATGAATTTATGTTGAGTGAGTTGAGAGAAAATGGAAGTATCAAAGATGAAAAAGGGAGGTGAATGAGTGAGTGGAGGAGAAAGGTTTGACTAGTTGACCTAGTCAAATCTTTGATCTCTTGGCAAGTTTAGTCCCTCAAGTTTAAAAGCGGGTGCGTGAATTACCTAAACGAAATATTTTAAAACGCGTATTAACGGAAGATGTTATAACTATACAACGGACTTTAAAATAAATAGACGGAAAGTAAACGGAAAAAGGCGGGATGTTACATTACCTACTCCTTAAAAGAAATTTCGTCTCGAAATTTAAGTAGGCGTAGTAGTCGTCGTTTCTTCCTCGGGATCTTGCGTTTCCAAATCCACGAATAAATGAGGGTACTTCTTTTTCATTTGATCTTGTCTTTCCTAAGTAAACTCGGGTCCTCTTTTGGCGTTTCAACGGACCTTGACAATCGAAATTCGGCTTTGTTTTAGCGTTTTGACGGAGTGGTCCACAATCTTAACCGGTTCTTCCACAAAATGAAGTTTGTCATCAATAGTAAGCTCCTCGAGAGGGATAACGAGTTCGGGTTCGGCAAGACACTTCTTCAAATTTGATACGTGGAAAGTAGGATGAACGGAGCTCAGTTGAGGCGGAAGATCTAAACGACAAGCGACGGGTCCAACGCGTTCCAATATTTCAAAAGGACCAATATGACGCATATTTAGTTTCCCACGTTTCCCGAAGCGGATTACACCTTTCCAAGGTGCGACTTTTAACATTACGCAGTCACCGAATTGGAATTCGAGGTCGTTGCGTCTAATGTCGGTATTGAAAGGACCTGTCCTAATCCATCCGGACGAAGTCCATATCGATTATAAACGATTCACAACAGTTGATTACATCGCGAGGTACTTGACCTCTATATGATACATTTTACAAACATTGCATTCGTTTTGAAAAGACAATCTTTCATTACATCTAAAGTTGACAGACATGCATACCATTTCATAATATATCCAACTATAATTGACTTAATAATGATCTTGATAAACTCAACGACTCGAATGCAACGTCTTTTGAAATATGTCATGAATGACTCCAAGTAATATCTTTAAAATGATCAAATGCACAACGGAAGATTTCTTTCGTACCTGAGAATAAACATGCTTTCAAGTGTCAACCAAAAGGTTGGTGAGTTCATTAGTTTAGCATAAATAATCATTTCATAATTTTAATAGACCACAAGATTTCATATTTCCATTTCTCATAAACATACGTCCCATGCATAGAGACAAAAATATCATTCATATGGATTGAACACCTGGTAACCGACATTCACAATATGCATATAAGAATATCCCCATCATTCCGGGATCCTCCTTCGGACATGATATAAATTTCGAAGTACTAAAGCATCCGGTACTTTGGATGGGGCTTGTTGAGCCCGATAGATCTATCTTTAGAGTTCGCGTCAATTAGGGTGTCTGTTCCCTAATTCTTAAATTACCAGACTTAATAAAAAGGGGCATATTCGATTTCGATAATTCAACCATATAATGTAGTTTCAATTACTTGTGTCCATTTTGTAAAACAGTTATAAAAGCAGCGCATGTATTCTCAGTCCCAAAAATATATATTGCAAAAGCATTTAAAAAGGGAGCAAATGAAACTCAAGCATATAAATATTTTAAAACAGTTAATAAAGCATTTGCATGTATTCTCAGCCCAAAAACGTAAAGAGTAAAAGGGCAAATGAAACTCACCTAATGTATTTTGTAGTAAAAATACATATGACGACATTGAACAACTAAACAATGTAGGGTTGGCCTCGGATTCACGAACCTATATCATTTGTATATATATTAATACACATTTTTGCAATCGAACAATTGTATATATATATATGAATTTATTAGTTATGTCATATTTATATTAATAATATGTATATATCTTCATATTTTCATTTTGTGTATAAAAGTATAAATTTTATTATGTTGTATATTAATTATATATTTATTTATATATATCATTTGTTTGAAAAGTAGTAATAATGCTAAAATAATATTAAATATGGTAAAATTATAATAATTATAATACCTAAGTTTTCTTATATAGGCAATAATGTTAATATTCCTATTAGTGATAGTACTAATAATGATATTAATGATAATAACTATGAAAGTATTAATTTTACTGTTAGTGATAGTTATGATAATGATTTTATCAGTTACATAATAGTAATATTCATGATGATACTTGTAATCATATTAGTGGTAATATTAATAATAATCTTAATATTAATATTAATGATGATAATACTAATAATGATAATCACTCTTATAACAATAATGATAACATTAGTAATAATACTTATGTTCATTAAAATTGATAATAACCCTAATGATACTTGTTTTATTTTCATAATAACACTAATTATAATAATCATAATCATAATAATAATACTACTTATAATGATCATAACGATGGTAAAGTTTAATAAACTTGTAATAATAATAATTTCGATAATGATATTAATACTAATCCTAAATGGTAATAATAATAATACTAATACTTAATAATAATATCAATCAATAATAATAACAATAATAACAATAACAATAACAATCTATAATAATAATAATAATAATAATAATAATAATAATAATAATAATAATAATAATAATAATAATAATAATAATAATAATAATAATAATAATAAGTGAAACTACCTTATTAGCCTTTTCCAAAAACAATATGCCACACACGAGGCTCGAACCCGAGACCTCCCGCTCCCTCACCAACACACTTAACCACGGCTCCATACATATGTTTCTGATTTAACAAGCACTAATACATATATAACCCGAATAGTTTCTGCTTCTTCTTTATAATACAATTCGATCAGAGAACAACTTTCCTATAAGAATTGTTTTAAGTTTGGTTTAAAAAAAAAATTGATTTAGGAACAGAGATAATCGACCCTGGGTTGTTTATGATTAACAGAAGGGAAGAAAAACAATTTCAAAAACTGCAGTAGCAGTAAAAAGTTCACGAAGACAACTCCAACTTTGATTTCAAATTCAAGATCGTTTTAGCTCCAACTTTCTACATGAATTAGGTTGCAAATCCTTCCTATAACCTCTATGAGTCATCAATTTAAACAGAAATCTCAAAACAAGCTCGAATTTCTCTATGAACATATTTGTTGACTTTTTTGAAAACTGCCTTTGACTCCGAAATTAAGACTCGATATATGGAATTGGATCTTGAAACTTTACAGAAAGATTTAGTAAGGGATTTCTAACAAAACCTCATTTATACATTTTGAAAATTTAATCGAATTCGTGGTTTTGATAAAAAGTAACAAAACAGGGACCGTCGGCTTCTTCTTCTTCAGACTTTTCTATAAATTCTTCTATTATTTTTGATTAAATCGTATTGTGTGGATGTAATGAAGAAAGAAAATTAATTAAATCGTTTAACAACTAGTTTGGTTTATAGTATAAAGTGATCGACCAGTTTTGTTCACCGGGTACAATTAAATAATAAAAAAAAATAAAACAGATAGGAGTCTTCAACAGAATTTGGATTCTTCTTCAAAGCTAGATCGTGATTTGTACTACATAAAGCAAGAATCACTATAGTCTGATATCGATTGAAAATAAATTACGATTTGCTGTCTGTACATACACGTATATATATTAAAAACAGATTACAGTTATAGTGTATGTATTTATATTCTTATTTATCTGTATATATATATATATATATATATATATATATATATATATATATATATATATATATATATATATATATCTATAGCTGTATATATATCCTTATATATATAACTGCATTTTATATATATCTGTATGTAATCGACATTTTATGTTTATATGTATGTAATTAGCTGTTTTTATTTATATATATTAGTATTTTGTACATGTATATGTATTTGATTATAACCTGCATATTTACATATTTTAATAATAATATTAATACTAATAATAATTTCATAAATAATAATAATAAGATTTATGATATTGATAATTATATTAATAATTCGAAAAATAATAGTATATTAATAATAAATGATAATATATTAATAGAGTTAATAATTCTAATAAGTTTAATAATAATAAAAATGATAACAATAATATTTTTAATAATGTTATTAATAATACTACTTAATATAATACAATTATTAATTTTAATATTATCATTAATAATAATAATGAAGTAATGAAAATAATATTAACATTTTTTTTTTTTTAACTTGTAACTACATATAATATATAAACTTTTCATTATATAATATAGTAACACTTTTTGAATATTTAATATATATATATATATATATATATATATATATATATATATATATATATATATATATATATATATATATATATATATATATATATATATAATTATACATAGATCTCATATATCTTCATATATATAGATTCATTTTAAATTGTACTTAACTATTTTGTATCTTATTTTACATATTTAGTTCTTATGTTTAAATTATATTTTATAATTTCAAATCACTACATATATTTACATTTATATATATTACAATATAATAATTCTTAATAGTAATCATACATATATATATATATATATATATATATATATATATATATATATATATATATATATATATATACCAATTCTTTTTACTTATTTATTTTGTATCATATTTTACATACATAATTCTAATGTTTACATTATACTTTAAAAGTATAATATATTTTTGCATTTGTATATATATAACTCTACATATTTATTTACAAACAACTGTTCATGAATCGTCGAGCATAGTCGAAGGGTAATTGATTACATGAATATAATTTCAAGATTTTCAAAACTCAACATTACAGATTTTTGCTTATCGTGTCGGAAACATATAAAGATTAAAGTTTAAATTTGGTTGGAAATGCCCGGGTCATCACATGTATAGCTCTTTTGCCGACTATGGGTCGTCCTGAGCCTACCTTGGATTTGAATGATCTTCTCGGTTGTTTCATGAATGAGTTCGGGTCCGGTGATTTGCTTGTCGCCTACTTCGGCCCAACAAAGGGGAGAACAATATTTGCGGCCATATAACGTTTCGAATGGTGCGGCGTTAATACTCGCGTGATAACTATTGTTGTAAGAGAATTCGGCGAGAGGCAAGTGCTTGTCCCAAGCTTTTCCAAAATCGATAACGCAAGCTCGTAACATATCTTCCAAAGTTTGAATCGTGCGTTCGCTCTGTCCATCGGTTTGTGGATGATATGCGGTGCTCATGTCTAATCGTGTTCCCAACGCTTCTTGTAAAGTACGCCAAAATCTAGAAACAAAACGGCCATCTCGGTCGGAAATAATCGATAATGGTACACCGTGACGGGCTACGATCTCTTTAATGTAAAGTTGCGCAAGTTTTTCCATTTTGTCGGTTTTCTTCATGGCTAGGAAGTGGGTGGATTTGGTGAGACGGTCAATAATAACCCAAATGGTATCATAACCGCCTATTGTCTTGGGTAGTTTTGTGATAAAATCCATCGTTATTCTTTCCCACTTCCATTGTGGGATTTCGGGTTGTTGAAGTAATCCGGATGGTCTTTGATGCTCGGCTTTGACTTTGGAGCAAGTTATGTAGCGACCCGACCAAATCATGTTGACGGCGCCGACTACTTAGGTCCCGTTGCGTGGTCATAAGTCTTTATCATGACGTTTGACCTAAAATATGTCGCATTCATTTCATAAGAAAAAGAATGTTTCAAGTTTACAAATGTAGTTCAAAAGACTAGTTACATTACAATGTTTAACGTACGAATGAAACCTATGCGAGACAATTTAAAGTAGTCAAAAGACGCTCCAACTATGCATTTATACTCGACATCCAAGCAAGTATCAAAAAGAGTGTGGAAGCATGTATCAAGTAGCTTTCAAGGACCTGAGAAAACATATAGAAAACTGTCAACGAAAACGTTGGTGAAATCATAGGTGTTTTAGTAAACGTTGCATTTGAACCACAAGATTTAATATAATATGATTATCTAAATCATTTGCATTCCAAAGTTGTTATTTGTTTCGCGGGCACCCAATTATCAAACTTAACTGTTTTGCACCCTTTGCGTAGTGTTAGAACATACATTAGACCCGAAAATATATTTCATCCGCTAACGGTAGCGAACCGTCCGAATGAGGCTCGTCAAGCCCATGTGATCACATAATATAAGTTCACGTTTACACCCTGCAAGTGTAACTAATGATAATTGAATTGAGGATTTTCGTTCAAACCTGTACGTGGAATGTTCGTTTTCGTACTTGTGTTCAAAGTGTAAAAGTATGATACGTATATGTTTCTCATCCTATAGTTTAAAGCATAAAAGTTGTTCGAAAGATGGGACTATGATCTCACCTTGAGTGCACGTATGAAAAGTACTTCACAAAGTAACGTGTGCGAAGGATAGCGCTAGTATTGACCTAAACAAATAGGTCGTATCAATAACGGTAAACCCGATAGGTCAAAGATGTTCAATTAGTCCTATGGCTCGTTACGACTCGATTATGTTGCATGTGAATCAAATTGTCAAGTTTCATGTAAGATACAAGTATAGAAACAAGTTAGGAAGGTTGCATAATTGGTGTGTGAAATCGCGTCTATTATTTATAATGGGAAAAACCGGTTTAAAAATTTACTACACACTAACGGGCAGTGTACCCGATCGTGCAATAGTATAAAGTTGGTAAATCCAAGATCGTTCCAAGGACAGTTTAGACGTGAAAATTAAGATTGTAACTAATGAATTAAACTAAGTTAAATCTAGAAAATTGAATTACGAGATAATTTATTTGGTTGGCTATTTAACGATTAGCCAAAATCAAAGATAGCTTTAATTAATAACAAGATTGAACAATATTTTTGGTGTTTTCAGTTTTAAGCTTTAAAGTAAACAAACGAGTAAAATAAGATAGTTGTAAACAATTAGAAAAAACGAATGCTTGTCTAGACCTTTTTCACCTAGTATTGGATGCATTTAGATTAAGCCCCAGTTATTATCTAACTTATGTGAATTATCTAGTCGGTTCACCTGGAATTCCCCAGCGCAAACACTTCAATTAAGATTACACGACACGGAATTTCCCGTAGCCTAAGACCTCCTAATTGTGACTAAACAGTTCAACTGAGATGAAGACTCAAATCACAATCACACCAACTCTCGTTGCACATAATTCACCCCTATTTCGTCTAGCCTTTTGAATTCAATTTACTCTCGTCTCCGAGTAAGCAAACAATCAATTAAGACAAACCAATTGTAAATTAATGCACTAAATTAATGAACTCTCGTCCTATCAAACAAGTACACAACCAATTGAATCGTAAAGTCTAGCTTCAATAAGAATGGTTCTTTAATTCAAACATCAAATCATCATAAATTAATCAAACAACTGATAAGTAGCATCCAATACATAGGTTATTAAATCTAGACAAACATTAAAGAACTTAGCCAATAATCATGGCAACAATAAAAATCACAAATAAAGTAATAGAGAAATTCATTGTTTATGACAAGAGATTAACCTAATCAATGATTGAATCCTGAAAGATAAACGAATCGAGACTTTTTTCCGGAATGATTGATACCTTAGAATGACCTTGGAAATCCTCAAAAATCACCTAAGTTCGTCAAAAAGCTGTTGGAATTCGTCTGGATACGATAATGATAAATTAGGGTAATTTTCGGGCTTTAAATAGGTGCAATTCTGAACCCGGTTAAGAACCTGCGCTGCGCGCCATTTCCTCGCGCGGCGCTCCATTTCCTCGCGCAGCGCGCCATTTAACTGGTGAGCTGAAATCTGCTTTTTTAAAACGCTCGAACTGTATTTTATGTGGAATGGCGCGGCGCGCCATGTTTTGGAGCGGTGCTCCATGTCATTATTGCTGAAATGAGCTGAAAAACTTAATACAAACACCAAAACTCGAATCGGACCAAACTCTTTCACTCGTTTACATCGAAAATCACCCAAAACCATCAAATAACTTCAAAATTAACCTCCTTGGTCTTGGAACTCAAACTTTTCACAACTTTCACCGAAATAATTCCAAATCGTATCCAAAAGGACCAAAATGTACCCGATATCGCTAAGGAAAATGCGTATAAAATATGCGATATCAAACAACCCCACACTAGTATTTTGCTTGTCCTCAAGCAAATAAACTCGATAATAATCTTCTACCATATAATAATGTCTTCAAACATGTATGTAGAACCAAATGAACAAGAAACCAAACAAGCAACTAGCGTGGGCACGATTTGGAATAAATAATAACCATAGTTCCCACTTTCATTCCCCCGATGTAACTTCCCAACCGCAAACAATATGAATGAATATAGTAACCAAAATAATCTCGATAACGTACCATAATGATGAAATAGAGAATCTCGAATCATAACATAAGTCTTCAATGGAACCAGGAATCAAGTGGGAACCGAGCACCAGAGATATAACAATCGAACATGTGTGCCAAGAGAACACACGGGCTACCCCGCAATTGGTCAAGCCAAGCCTCCCACAGTACCTAACATCGCGAGATGTCGGTAGAAAATAATGTGCTTAGGAGGATACACATTACGTCCGGATATCATCGACAATTATGAGGTAATCATCTAATCCGTTAAGTCAATCATAAAGATTGAAGTTCATCAGGCTTAAAAGCTGATATCTTACCTTTCCGGAGGTTATCCACTGGGAATCTGATCAATCACTGACATTTTGTGTATCATGGTGCGCTTCCCATTTGGCTAACAAATCTCCCTCATTGAGATAAGCTTTGACTACCAGCTTCCCTGTTTGACGTTGAGGCCTGGTAGATTTCCAGTCGATTTTAGCAATGACTTTTCAAGACTTTTCGTCACCCTACAACTGGTCTGGACTACAACTTCTGAAATGAATCAGCAAGTGTGTCGTTCGGGAGACTTGACTCCCTTAAGGATGGAATGGATACATCCTATGTGGTTATGTTAGGTGGTCGGGCGCATCATTGTCCTTGTTAGGAGAAACAACGAAGACCGCCCTGTTTAAGTTTTTGATCTAGCGCATGGCCCGGTTTTGACCACACGATCCAATCACCGTTCATACGGTTGACACCCGTTTTAGTACAAGTGACCTACGTATGAACTGTTATGTTCATGTAGGATTTCACATTCAAAATAATGAACATGTTTTGAAAGTTCAAGACTTTCTCCTCTAACAGTACCTCATCGTGAAATGATGGGTAATGAAATGGCACGCTTAAGAGGTATACGTACCAAGTGAAACGGTCGGAATACTTTACTTCCTTAATGAGTGGATCTGAGTCACTCGGAAGTGCCAATCTATTTCAATTGACACTGGTTTTGAAACAACTTTCGGAAGAATTTACTCCCGATAAATCCCGAAAACCTTCGGGTTCCATAGCTTTTGGCTATGGGTTGTGTTGTCTAAGCAAACACAAGCACGTAGCTATTGCTCCTAAAAAGGACAGCACTGGTGAAGCTCAAGGCTCCTCTTCCCACAGTATCACATCATTAAATGATGCAATAATAAAATGATATAGTTTCGGAAGTCTGCTATACCAAGTAACCAAAAGTTTTTGATCTGGCACGTGATTCGGTCACAATCACGCTATGCAATCACCGCTCTCTCACGGTTTACACCCGTTTTGGTACAGGTGACCTACTATTAAGTTCCCCGAACTCGTAGGATTTCATGTCCAATGGTAATGAACATGTGGAACACTTTTGGCTTCTTTGAAATCACGAAATATAATATAAAATACCAAGCCATATCAAAAACAAGAGTTTTGGTCGAATTTTTAATTGTTTTTCTATTTTTTTTTTCTTTTTATAACTAACTTTTCTGTTTTTTTTTTTTATATTTTACCCTAAATTTTTCAATTTTTTTTTACGACCAAAACCCGTGAAACGTCAAGTCTTTTAATATCAAAACTAGTATGATGATGACTTCATTAACAACCAACCCGAGAGATTTTACATCCACACCCCACACTTGAGATCAAGCAATGTCCCCATTACCTGAGATCAAAAATAGATTAAAATCGAAAGGGTAAGAAAAATAAAAACTTATCGAGTTAACCACTGATCGTGGAATGACAGTGACAGATGGCGCTGAACTTACTGCCAGTATAAGAACATCGTCCATTCCCGATCCTCACACCAATATCATCACTCAAGTAGTTTTGCTGAACTTAATGCCAGACTTGAAAAAAAATTGTTTCACCAACATACCTTAGAAAAGAAAAACACACGAACTACATAAATGGGACAAGGTGGCACCACCCGGTACCGAAACGCCTTGTCCCTAAATAAATCCACAGTACATAAGCAAAATATAAAATTATCCAAGTACAAACCAACGAAACGGAAATAGTTTAAAACAAATTACAACATAATCATGCGCAACAATCAATCACTTCCCGGCCAAAAATCTCTGGTAGGGTCCCAGTTCACACCATACGTATCCTGACAAGCTTGGTACGGGTCATATGAAGGATCCGGTCTCGGAGGAGTAACAGACGTATAATCGGGAATGGTAGTTCGCGTCGGAATATACGCCTCCTGGTTATGACGCATCTGACGCTGAATTTGTCGCTGATGGATCTCCCACTGATTGTGGGCCCTAATTCCCCTAACATCGTACTCAACCCTGTCAACACGCTCTCCCAAATGACCCAACTCTGTTCCAAACTGTCCTAGTGTTGTGTTAATCGATCCATAATTTTGTTGGTGCCAAGTCATCAAATCCTCATTATGCCTACGCTGCTCTGCCAACATCCGCTAATTATGCTCCACCTGAGCATCATATGCTGGCCTGCTGTCCCTGTACTCTAAATGAAGACCGTCCACACTGTTCACCAAAGAATTCCAACTCTCTTCACCCATTGACCACGTACCCTGTACGTTCGCACCACTCGAGCTCCCAGCCTCATACGTGGATCGACTAGCTCCACGTCCACGTCCTCGACCTGCACCGTCACCTGGCTGTTTCTGTTGCTCTTCATCAGACCACAAAACCCATCCTGCTGGACCACGACGGATAAACTCAGCCTTAGAGAAAAACAGAATATTGGTGGGCATCGCCTCAACTCCCACCACATCACATCGACTCGTCGGGACCGAAAACGCCCGAGCTAACCTAGTAAAAAAATGCCCACCTAACAATGGGCGTTTCGTGCGGTTGTCCATTCCAATTTATTGCAACCATACCCCTAACATACATGGGACATCGATCGGCTCCCTCAGTTTAATTTGTTGTAGGATCCAAAGATCCCTTCGCTGAATTTTGTTTGCGTTTCTCCTTGCCATAAACATAGTAGCTATCATCTTAAAAATTATTCGATCCTCAGGAAGTCTAAGCATCGACTGAACACTTTGACTCGAACTAAACGGACCAGCACTAGCAGTTGCCACAGTCGGCCAATAATCACTTTCATTGAAAACTTGCTCCCCAAACACTCTGCAATTCATCAAATGCCACTTCAAATCATTATCAGTCAACTCAGGATATAGATCTAATGCCCGAGCCAGCTCAATCTTAGACATACGACGCTCTAACCCGCCAAGCCTAAACGATAAGAAGTCTGCCTCGGTCGGAGAGACTCGAGGTCGACAACTAACAGTTGAGAAAAACTCTATAGTTATCTGCTCATAAATATCCTCATTAATCTCAAATAACCTTTCATAAGGTCTCAACTCATTGCCCGCATATAATCCAAGTTACCCAATAAACAAGGAATGGTAAAACTTCCAGGATCCTCAAGCTTCTCGGGAAGCTTATTTGCAACTACCGCTGAGCATGCGGCATTCAACCTGACTGAAGACACATTCTCCAGCTTCTTCCTGTTGGTCAGCAAGTCCTTAAGAAACCTTGCATACTTCGGCATACCTGCAATCACATCAATAAAAGGCAAATTAATGTTAACTTTTCTAATCAAGTCCATGAACTTGGACTTTTCTGCCTCCAGCTTCTCTAGTCTCTGCTTCCTCGGGAATGGGAGCGGTGGTTGATACTCTTTAACTACCGGTTTAGCAGCAATAGTTTCCGGTACCCTCACAACCTTCTCAATCACCTGTTCCGGCTCCTTACCCCCTCCGGTTCACTAACAACTACCGGCTCACTATCCTTAACCAACGGCACTCGTAAATCATCCTCATCGGGCTTACTCGGTGAATCATATGCTAAACCACTGTGGGTAGTGATAGCATTAACGTGCCCATTCTTCGGGTTGTTATCGGTCTTACTCGGTAACTCCCCCGGTTTCCTCACATTATTCTGACTAGCAAGCTGACCAATTTGTTTCTCAAGATTCTGAATCGCTGCTTGTTGATTTCGAAACATTTGGTCATTCTTCTCATTGTTCTGAGTAACAGTAGTAACAAGCTGAGTTTGAGATATCACAAGCTTCTCGATCATAGCTTCAAGGTTGGACTTTTTCTCTTCGGCTTGGGGTTTCTGAAAATACCCGGGAGCTTGCTGTTGATATCCTCCACTAGAACCTGGCTGAAACCTCGAACCTTGATTACCTTGAGGATTATAGGGATTATTGAAATTCCTATTAAACTGCGCACGTCCCTGAAACTGATTGTTGTTCTGCTGACTAATATAAGCTATCTCTTCCTTCTGATTCATAGTCAAACCTGCATCACAATCTTTTGCCAGATGCAATCCCCCACAATACTCACAACCAACCTTCATCCCATGAATATCCATATTTATCTTCTCCAAATTCCTACCAAAGGAATCCAACTTAGCACTTATAGACCCAAAATCATCATAAGCACCTGTACCTGTAGTCTCTGTTATCTTAACTGAAGCTGAATGGAAAGACTCATGATCCTGATGCCACTCATGAGAGTAAGCAGCTTGGTTTTCAATGATCTCTAGCGCCTCTTCTTCGGTCTTATCCATTAACGTACCACCTGCGGCTTGATCAATAGTCTGACGAGTAGGGATATCACAACCTTTGTAGAAAATTTGGACCTTCTGTAAATCATTCAACCCATTTTGCGGGCATGAGCATAACAAAGTAGCAAAACGGTCCCAAGCATCAAACAATGTCTCACTGCTCTTTTGTCTGAATTGAGAAATTTCTGCTTGAAGTCTAGCAGCTCGAGACGCAGGGAAAAACTTCGATAAAAACTTATCCTCCAAAGTCTCCCAAGAGGTAATCGTGCCCTCTGGTTGCTTATCTAACCATCTCTTGGCTTCTCCCTTAAGAGTCCAAGGAAAAAGCCTTGTCTTGACTGAAGTATCGGCAACCTCATGCAACTTAAACAAATTGCAAACATCATTAAAATTACGAAGATGCTCGTTAGCATCCTTAGTATCCTTGCCATAAAATCGGCAATCAGAAGAAATCAAATTCAGGATCGGCCCTGTAATTTGAAAAGGCTGAGTGATGTTCAGTTGAGTAATCGAATTGCCTTGGCCCCCTCGTGTGGCCTTCAACTTTTGTGCCATAGTCTGAGGACGAGGTGGTTGTTCTTGGTCCGCCATATCTTCAGTCTCGGAAAGATCTAAGGAGATGTAAGATTCTTCTTCTTCTCTGATTTCAGGTGGTGTAACGGGCACCACAGTCTCAGAACTACTTCCCAATTTAATTATATTAGCACTTGAAGAAAAAGATGAATCCACTGTGGACTGTTGTTCGTGACTTAACGCTCTGAATAACTCTCTTTCGGGTTCTGCAAATGGTTGAAGAATCGGAGAATTAGAAGAACGCGTATGTGGCATGCACTACCTGTTACCTGCGAAATCACAACTAACAACTGATTAAACGCACCGATTCAACTAGAGAATAACAAAAAGAAATAATAAACTATAACTAAACTAAACTAAGAACAATTAGAAACAAACTTAATTTTCGACACAATTGTCCCCAGCAGCGGCGCCAAAAACTTGGTGTGTGAAATCGCGTCTATTATTTATAATGGGAAAAACCGGTTTAAAGATTTACAACACACTAACGGGCAGTGTACCCGATCGTGCAATAGTATAAAGTTGGTAAATCCAAGATCGTTCCAAGGACAGTTTAGACGTGAAAAGTAAGATTGTAACTAATGAATTAAACTAAGTTAAATCTAGAAAATTGAATTACGAGATAATTTGTTTGGTTGGCTATTTAACGATTAGCCAAAATCAAAGATAGCTTTAATTAATAACAAGATTGAACAATATTTTTGGTGTTTTCAGTTTTAAGCTTTAAAGCAAACAAACGAGTAAAATAAGATAGTTGTAAACAATTAGAAAAAACGAATGCTTGTCTAGACCTTTTTCACCTAGTATTGGAAGCATTTAGATTAAGCCCCAGTTATTATCTAACTTATGTGAATTATCTAGTCGGTTCACCTGGAATTCCCCAGCGCAAACACTTCAATTAAGATTACACGACACGGAATTCCCCGTAGCCTAAGACCTCCTAATTGTGACTAAACAGTTCAACTGAGATGAAGACTCAAATCACAATCACACCAACTCTCGTTGTGCATAATTCACCCCTATTTCGTCTAGCCTTTTGAATTCAATTTACTCTCGTCGCCAAGTAAGCAAACAATCAATTAAGACAAACCAATTGTAAATTAATGCACTAAATTAATGAACTCTCGTCCTATCAAACAAGTACACAACTAATTGAATCAAAAAGTCTAGCTTCAATAAGAATGGTTCTTTAATTCAAACATCAAATCATCATAAATTAATCAAACAACTGATAAGTAGCATCCAATACATAGGTTATTAAATCTAGACAAACATTAAAGAACTTAGCCAATAATCATGGCAACAATAAAAATCACAAATAAAGTAATAGAGAAATTCATTGTTTATGACAAGAGAGTAACCTAATCAATGATTGAATCCTGAAAGATAAACGAATCGAGACTTGTTTCCGGAATGATTGATACCTTAGAATGACCTTGGAAATCCCCAAAAATCACCTAAGTTCGTCAAAAAGCTGCTGGAATTCGTCTGGATACGATAATGATAAATTAGGGTAATTTTCGGGCTTTAAATAGGTGCAATTCTGAACCCGGTTAAGAACCTGCGCGGCGCGCCATTTCCTCGCGCGGCGCGCCATTTAACTGGTGAGATGAAATCTGCCTTTTTAAAACGCTCGAACTGTATTTTATGTGGAATGGCGCGGCGCGCCATGTTTTGGAGCGGCGCTCCATGTCATTATTGCTGAAATGAGCTGAAAAACTTAATACAAACACCAAAACTCGAATCGAACCAAACCCTTTCACTCGTTTACATCGAAAATCACCCAAAACCATCAAATAACTTCAAAATTAACCTCCTTGGTCTTGGAACTCAAACTTTTCACAACTTTCACCGAAATAATTCCAAATCGTATCCAAAAGGACCAAAATGTACCCGATATCGCTAAGGAAAATGCGTATAAAATATGCGATATCAATAATCATTTGGTTAAGTTTGAACAAAAGTCAAACTTTGGCCGGTCAAAGTCAACGAAAAAGTCAACACGTTCGGGTCGGGTCCCGAACTATTTTTCTGAGGTTTTTATTCATATATAAACATGTTAGAACAAGTCTCATGTGAATCGGAGGTCCATAGGGTGCCAAACATTTTTCATATAATTGACATGTAGGTCAGAACCTGAACACCGCTTAGGCCGCGCCGTGACCCAGGATTGCCGCGCCGCGACAATACACGGGAGCTGGTACCTGGTCAGTCTCAAATGTCCAAGTCTCAATTCAAAACACTTTCAAGCATAACTCGCAAACCGCTAATACTTAGAACTCGTATCTTATATCGTCAGAAGGGTAATTTGACAAAGAACACAACTAAATACATTTCACTAACTAAAAACGTTATTTGTAATAATCGGCTTTCCAAAGTAAATGATCAATTAATGCACACATTTAATACTCAAATTTGATAAGTGCACATTTATGATTCGGGCATTTAATGCATACATACAACATGCCGTTTTGTAGGTAATCGAGCATACAATACAACTAACTACTTACTAACAATAATTCATGGCATTCAATGCATCAAATATTCATTTTAAGCTTATCAAACCCTAACCCAAATTCACCAAAATCATTAATCAAGTTTATGGAGTTTTCTCAAGCAACCTACACATGAAATTGAAGCTAGTGATGTTAGGAACACATTTAATACATGCATTTATGGCATTTAACATCATTCAATCAACCAAATCACCAAATCAAATACACCAAAGTTTATGTTCATGCTAGTTACTTCAAATAACAAAATCGAACATATAAATCATATATTCATGTTAGACTTGAGCCATAGACACTAATTAACAACTTTATAAGTTTAAAACATCAAGAACACCAAATCTAGTGATTTTAGAAAGTTACCCAAATGTAATGAAGTCGGTATGGAATCGAAGAGGAAGTTGCAAGGATTCCAAATATGTAATTTGTTTTGCAAGACACCCACTAGCTTGGATTTAGATGATGATTCTTCAAAATGGAGAATTGAAAGAAAATGTGGAAGTAGAAGAAGAAAAGGAAAATGAAAATGAAAAAGATAGGTGGTGGGGTGAGTAGTCACAAGTTAGTCACCTCTTTGGCTCTTTGGCGAAACTAGTCCCTCGAGTTCGGTTGCGGGTGCGTGAATTACCTAAACGAGATATTTTTAAAACGCGTATTAACGAGGGATGTCATAATCATATAACGGAATTTAAATAGTTAAACAGAAAAGTAAACGGAAAAAGGCGGGATGTTACATTAACTACTCCTTAAAAGAAATTTCGTCCCGAAATTTAAGTAGGCGTAGTAGTCGTTGTTTCTTCCTCGGGATCTTGCGTTTCTGGAGCCGGGAACAAGTGAGGGTATTTCTTTTGCATTTGATCTTGCCTTTCCCAAGTAAACTCGGGTCTTCTTTTAGCATTCCAACGAACCTTGACAATCGGGATTCGGATTTGTTTCAATGTCTTGACGGAGGTGTCCACAATTTCCACCGGTTCCTCCACAAAATGAAGTTTGTCATCAATAGTAAGTTCCTCGAGAGGGATGACGATATCGGGCT
This sequence comes from Rutidosis leptorrhynchoides, assembly GCF_046630445.1. Lineage (NCBI taxonomy): Eukaryota > Viridiplantae > Streptophyta > Magnoliopsida > Asterales > Asteraceae > Rutidosis > Rutidosis leptorrhynchoides. The sequence goes on along the minus strand of NC_092337.1, from coordinate 458,891,525 downwards.
CGGCAAGACACTTTTTCAAGTTAGATACATGGAAGGTAGGATGAACGGAGCTCAATTGAGGCGAAAGATCTAAACGATAAGCAACGGTTCCAATACGCTCCAAGATTTCGAAGGGACCAATATACCGCGGATTTAATTTCCCACGTTTTCCAAAACGAATGACACCTTTCCAAGGTGCGACTTTTAACATGACGCGGTCATCGACTTGAAATTCAAGGTTGTTGCGTCTTTTGTCGGTATAGCACTTTTGACGACTCCGGGCCGTCCGAAGCCTATCTCGGATTTGAACGATATTCTCGGTGGTTTCGTGAATGAGTTCGGGTCCGGTGATTTGTACGTCGCCTACTTCGGCCCAACAAAGAGGAGAACAGCATTTTCAGCCATATAACGCTTCAAAAGGTGCGGCTTTAATACTCGCGTGATAACTATTGTTGTAAGAGAACTCGGCGAGAGGTAAGTGCTTGTCCCAAGCTTTTCCAATATCAACCACACAAGCCCGTAACATGTCCTCTAAGGTTTGAATTGTGCGTTCACTTTGTCCATCGCTTTGTAGATGATATGCGGTGCTCATGTCTAAACGCGTTCCCAACGCTTCTTGCAAGGTACGCCAAAATCTAGAAACAAAACGGCCATCTCGGTCGGAGATAATCGATAAAGGTACACCGTGTCGGGCTACGATCTCCTTGATGTAAAGTTGTGCAAGTTTCTCCATTTTGTCGGTTTCTTTCATAGCGATAAAGTGTGCGGATTTGGTGAGACGGTCAACAATAACCCAAATGGTATCATAACTGCCCGTTGTCTTTGGTAACTTGGTGATAAAGTCCATCGTTATTCTTTCCCACTTCCATTGCGGGATTTCGGGTTGTTGAAGTAACCCGGACGGTCTTTGGTGTTCGGCTTTGACTTTGGAACATGTCAAACACTTGGCAACATAAGTAGCTACGTCCCTTTTGATGTTCGGCCACCAATATTGTTCTTTAAGGTCGTGGTACATCTTATTGGCACCGGGGTGAATCGAGTATCGTGACTTATGGGCTTCATCTAAAATAAGACTTCGTAGGTCCCCATAACTAGACACCCAAATCCTTCCGGCGAAATATCGGAGTCCGGTTTCCTTAGTTTCGAATCGAGAGACTAGAATGTTTAAGAGCTCGTGTGAAACGTTTTCATCCTTGAGGGCCTCATCTTGGGCTACCCGAATTTGGCTATTAAGGTTGGTGTGGATGGTGATGTTTAAAGCTCGGAGGCACCTCTCTTTCTTTTCGACTTAAGGCATCGGCTACTATATTTGCCTTCCCGGGATGGTAACGAAGCTCGCAATCGTAATCGTTTAAGGTTTCAATCCACCTTCGTTGTCTCATGTTTAGTTGCTTTTGATCGAAGATGTGTTGGAGACTTTCGTGATCGGTAAAGATAGTACTCTTGGTTCCATAAAGATAGTGTCTTCACATTTTAAGTGCAAAGACAACGGCTCCGAGTTCGAGATCATGTGTCGTATAGTTTCGTTCATGAATTTTGAGTTGTCGAGAAGCATTAGAAATGACTTTCATTCGTTGCATCAACACACACCCAAAACCATGTTTCGAGGCATCGCAATATACAACAAAATCGTCATTGCCTTCGGGAAGTGACAAGATAGGAGCGGTGGTTAGCTTTGTTTTCAAGATTTGAAATGCGGATTCTTGTTCGGTCGCCCAATTGAATTTCTTTCCCTTGTGAGTTAAAGCGGTTAGAGGACGAGCAACCAAAGAGAAATCTTTGATGAATCTACGGTAGTATTCGGCGAGACCCAAGAATTGACGAATGTGAGTAGGAGTAGTAGGAGTCTCCCATTTACTAATGGCTTCGATTTTCGTTGGATCGACTTTAATACCTTGGTCACTTACAACATGACCAAGAAATTGAACTTCCTTTAACCAAAATTCACACTTGGAGAATTTGGTATAGAGTCGTTCTTGTCTTAAAAGTTCAAGCACAAGTCGGAGGTGTTCCTCGTGTTCTTCTTCGCTTTTTGAATAGACCAAAATATCATCGATGAACACGATAACGAATTTGACAAGATACGGTTTGCACACGCGGTTCATAAGATCCATGAACACCGCTGGTGCGTTGGTGAGACCAAATGGCATTACAAGAAATTCATAGCTACCATAACGAGTTCGGAAAGCGGTTTTGGAGACATCTTCCCCCTTAACCCTTAATTGATGATAACCCGAGCGGAGATCGATTTTTGAATATACACAAGACCCTTGTAGTTGATCAAAGAGGTCATCGATGCGAGGAAGAGGATATCGGTTCTTAACCGTCAATTTGTTGAGTTCACGATAATCAATGCACATTCGTAGGGATCCGTCTTTCTTTTTAACAAACAAAATCGGAGCGCCCCAAAGTGAATGGCTAGGTTGGATAAAACCACGATCAAGTAGTTCTTGGATTTGACTTTGCAATTCTTTCATTTCGGATGAAGCGAGTCTATATGGTGCACGTGCTACTGGCGCGGCTCCCGGAATAAGATCGATTTGGAATTCAACCGGTCGATGAGGTGGAAGACCCGACAATTCGTCGGGAAATACATCGGAATAGTCACTAACAATTGGCACATCATCGATGTGCTTCTCATCGGACTCGACTTTCTTAACGTGAGCAAGGATCGCAAAACAACCCTTACGGAGTAGTTTTCTAACTTTAATGCATGAAACGAGGTTGAGTCCGGTGCAACTCTTATCGCCATAGACGATCAAAGGTTCACCATTCTCGATAGGAATTCGGATTGCGTTAAGATCACAAAGGATGTGAGATTTCATTTTGGCTAGCCAATTCATACCGATTATTAGATCGAAGCTTCCTAGTTCCATGGGTATCAAGTCAATTTCAAACTCATTACCCAAAATGTTTTATGTACACCCCCGGTAATATGTGTCGGCACTCAATAGTTTTCCGTTGGCCACTTCAATGATATAAGTGGTATCTAGTGGAAGTGGTGGAGTATTAAAATAATGAGTCAAAGTCTTGTATACAAAACTCTTATCGGCACCCGAATCGAATAAACAAGTAACATAAGTGTTGTTGAGGAGAAACGTACCCATGACTAATTCATTGTCATCTCGGGCTTCCTCAGTGTTGATGTTGAAAGCTCGACCGCGTGTGTTAGGGTTGACTTTCTTCTTTGGACATGCATTTCTAAAATGACCCGTTTGGCCACATTCATAACAAGTACCCGATTTTGGTGCATTGGGCACCTTTTGAGCGACGGGGGCGGCACTTCTACAATCGTTGGCCACATGACCACCCCTTTGGCACCGATGGCAAAATAGATTGCTACATTCACCATAGTGGTGTTTGTGGCATTTGGTTCAAAAGGGTTTATTTCCGCCATAACTTTTCTTGGCGTCGGAGGTGAAAGGCTTTTTGGTAAAGTTGTTGTTGTAGTTGTTGCTTGATTGGGGGGCTTCCCATTTTCTTTTGTTGCTGCCCGATTTATCCTCGGCCTTAGGAGCCGGAACTACAATTTCATCAACCGTTTCGATCAATTGGCGGGCCATGTTCAAAGCTTGTTGTAGGTTAGCGGGTTTGGATGACATCACTCCTTGTTTGATGCTCTTTGGAAGACCATCCATATAGAGTTCAACCCTTTGAGATTCGGGGTTCACGAGGTTGGGACACATCAAGGATAGCTCGGCGTATCGTTGATTGTAAGCCTTGATATCATTTCCGACCGCCTTTAAAGTTCTTAGCTCTTGTTCGAGCTTTCGGGTTTCTTCACGAGGGAAAAATTCGACGATCATCCTTTCCCTCAAATCGGCCCAAGAGAGGGCGTGAGCTTCATCGGTACCCACCGATTGTACATACGTGTTCCACCACGTGAGGGCGATACCGGCAAAGGTGTGGGTGGAATATTTGACTTTATCTTGGTCTCGACAACCGCTTATGCTAAAAACGGCTTCCATTTGTTCGAACCATCGAGTGAGTACAACCGGTCCCCCGGTTCCATCAAAAGTGAGAGGTTTGCACCCCATGAAGGCTTTGTAGGAGCACCCTTCGCTTGAGTTACCGGCCCCTTGATTGTTGTTGTTGTGGTTGTTGTTATTGTTGGAGGAGTGATCGGCCATGGCCGCTTCCACGGCGGTGGCTATCATTCGTTGTAGAGCTTGTTCGGGAGTCTCATGACGTGGCACACGACGAGGAGGCATTGTTCCTTCAAAAAACAAGAATACCGTTGATTAGTATTCTTAATAATACTAACCATGATATGGAATAAGGATAGAGAGAAATTTTCCTTGACTCGCCTTAAATTCTTTATGTCATAATGTCGGAATGTTCATATGTGTAACCGTAATATAATCCTGGAAATTATATTACCCTAATTCATATGTACATTCCACACTAATTCATATAGTCAAGGTGGCGCGTTAATTAAATCAAGTAACGTGAGATTAAGATTGAATAAGAATTAGATATGATAGACGAGTTCGAGTATAATGCACAAGTAGTCAAGTAATTCCTACTTCAAGTCTATATGCCAGTTGTAGTCTAGACTCACTAATGTACCCTATGACTCGGGGTTGACACCAATGACTCTAAATCCCTACAACCAACGCTCTGATACCATCTGTGAAATGTCCCGTTCTTATTGATTAAAAACGTTCCATATTAATTGATTTCGTTGCGAGGTTTTGACCTCTATATGAGACGTTTTTCAAAGACTGCATTCATTTTTAAAACAAACCATAACCTTTATTTCATAAATAAAGGTTTAAAAAGCTTTACGTAGATTATCAAATAATGATAATCTAAAATATCCTGTTTACACACGACCATTACATAATGGTTTACAATACAAATATGTTACATCGAAATCAGTTTCTTGAATGCAGTTTTTACACAATATCATACAAACATGGACTCCAAATCTTGTCCTTATTTTAGTATGCAACAGCGGAAGCTCTTAGTATTCACCTGAGAATAAACATGCTTTAAACGTCAACAAAAATGTTGGTGAGTTATAGGTTTAACCTATATATATCAAATCGTAACAATAGACCACAAGATTTCATATTTCAATACACATCCCATACATAGAGATAAAAATCATTCATATGGTGAACACCTGGTAACCGACATTAACAAGATGCATATATAAGAATATCCCCATCATTCCGGGACACCCTTCGGATATGATATAAATTTCGAAGTACTAAAGCATCCGGTACTATGGATGGGGTTTGTTAGGCCCAATAGATCTATCTTTAGGATTCGCGTCAATTAAGGTGTCTGTTCCCTAATTCTTAGATTACCAGAGTTAATAAAAAGGGGCATATTCGATTTCGATAATTCAACCACAGAATGTAGTTTCACGTACTTGTGTCTATTTTGTAAATCATTTATAAAACCTACATGTATTCTCATCCCAAAATATTAGATTTTAAAAGTGAGACTATAACTCACTTTCACAGATTTTTACTTCATCGGGAAGTAAGACTTGGCCACCGGTTGATTCACGAACCTATAACAATATATACATATATATCAAAGTATGTTCAAAATATATTTACAACACTTTTAATATATTTTGATGTTTTAAGTTTATTAAGTCAGCTGTCCTCGTTAGTAACCTACAACTAGTTGTCCACAGTTAGATGTACAGAAATAAATCGATAAATATTATCTTGAATCAATTCACGACCCAGTGTATACGTATCTCAGTATTGATCACAACTCAAACTATATATATTTTGGAATCAACCTCAACCCTGTATAGCTAACTCCAACATTCACATATAGAGTGTCTATGGTTGTTCCGAAATATATATAGATGTGTCGACATGATAGGTCGAAACATTGTATACGTGTCTATGGTATCTCAAGATTACATAATATACAATACAAGTTGATTAAGTTATGGTTGGAATAGATTTGTTACCAATTTTCACGTAGCTAAAATGAGAAAAATTATCCAATCTTGTTTTACCCATAACTTCTTCATTTTAAATCCATTTTGAGTGAATCAAATTGCTATGGTTTCATATTGAACTCTATTTTATGAATCTAAACAGAAAAAGTATAGGTTTATAGTCAGAAAAATAAGTTACAAGTCATTTTTGTAAAGGTAGTCATTTCAGTCGAAAGAACGACGTCTAGATGACCATTTTAGAAAACATACTTCCACTTTGAGTTTAACCATAATTTTTGGATATAGTTTCATGTTCATAATAAAAATCATTTCCCCAGAATAACAACTTTTAAATCAAAGTTTATCATAGTTTTTAATTAACTAACCCAAAACAGCCCGCGGTGTTACTACGACGGCATAAATCCGGTTTTACGGTGTTTTTCGTGTTTCCAGGTTTTAAATCATTAAGTTAGCATATCATATAGATATAGAACATGTGTTTAGTTGATTTTAAAAGTCAAGTTAGAAGGATTAACTTTTATTTGCGAACAAGTTTAGAATTAACTAAACTATGTTCTAGTGATTACAAGTTTAAACCTTCGAATAAGATAGCTTTATATGTATGAATCGAATGATGTTATGAACATCATTACTACCTCAAGTTCCTTGGATAAACCTACTGGAAATGAGAAAAATAGATCTAGCTTCAAAGGATCCTTGGATGGCTTGAAAGTTCTTGAAGCAGAATCATGACACGAAAACAATTTCAAGTAAGATTTCCACTCGAAATAAGATTGTTATAGTTATAGAAATTGAATTAAAGTTTGAATATGATTATTACCTTGTATTAGAAAGATAACCTACTGTAAGTAACAAAGGTTTCTTGATCTTGGATGATTACTTGGAATGGATTTAGAAAACTTGGAAGTAAACTTGCAATCTTGGAAGTATTCTTGATTTTATGAAACTAGAACTTTTGGAATTTATGAAGAACACTTAGAACTTGAAGATAGAACTTGAGAGAGATCAATTAGATGAATAAAATTGAAGAATGAAAGTGTTTGTAGGTGTTTTTGGTCGTTGGTGTATGGATTAGATATAAAGGATATGTAATTTTGTTTTCATGTAAATAAGTCATGAATGATTACTCATATTTTTGTAATTTTATGAGATATTTCATGCTAGTTGCCAAATGATGGTTCCCACATGTGTTAGGTGACTCACATTGGCTGCTAAGAGCTGATCATTGGAGTGTATATACCAATAGTACATACATCTAAAAGCTGTGTATTGTACGAGTACGAATACGGGTGCATACGAGTAGAATTGTTGATGAAACTGAACGAGGATGTAATTGTAAGCATTTTTATTAAGTAGAAGTATTTTGATAAGTGTCTTGAAGTCTTTCAAAAGTGTATGAATACATATTAAAACACTACATGTATATACATTTTAACTGAGTCGTTAAGTCATCGTTAGTCGTTACATGTAAATGTTGTTTTGAAACCTTTAGGTTAACGATCTTGTTGAATGTTGTTAACCCATTGTTTATTATAACAAATGAGATGTTAGATTGTTATATTATCATGATATTATGATATATAATATATCTTAGTATGATATATATACAGTTAAATGTCGTTACAACGATAATCGTTACATATATGTCTCGTTTCGAAATCATTAAGTTAGTAGTCTTATTTTTACATATGTATTTCATTGTTAATACACTTAATAATATATTTACTTCTCATTTAACATAATTAACCAAGTGTATCAATATCTTAATATGATTCGTATGTACCTAGTAAGACGTTGTTATAACGATAATCGTTATATATATCGTTTTCGAGTTTCTTAAATTAATAGTCTCATTTTTATGTATTTAACTCATTGTTAAAATACTTAATGAGATACATACTTATAATAAAATCATGTTAACTATATATATAACCATATATATGTCATCGTATAGTTTTTACAAGTTTTAACGTTCGTGAATCACCGGTCAACATGGGTGGTCAATTGTCTATATGAAACCTATTTCAATTAATCAAGTCTTAACAAGTTTGATTGCTTAACATGTTGAAAACACTTAATCATGTAAATAACAATTTCATTTAATATATATATAAACATGGAAAAGTTCGGGTCACTACAGTACCTACCCGTTAAATAAATTTCGTCCCGAAATTTTAAGCAGTTGGAGGTGTTGACGTATCTTCTGGAAATAAATGCGGGTATTTCTTCTTCATCTGATCTTCACGCTCCCAGGTGAACTCGGGTCCTCTACGAGCATTCCATCGTACCTTAACAATCGGTATCTTGTTTTGTTTAAGTCTCTTAACCTCACGATCCATTATTTCGACGGGTTCTTCAATGAGGATTTAGTTTCCCCCGTTTACCAAATCGAGGCCTTTCCAAGGTGAAACCTTAAGCATGACCATTTCTCCAATTTCAAACTCTATATCTTTTCTTTTACTGTCCGCGTAGCTCTTTTGTCGACTCTGGGCGGTTTTCAATCTTTGTTGAATTTGGATGATTTTCTCGGTAGTTTCTTGTATTATCTCCGGACCCGTAATCTGTCTATCGCCCACTTCACTCCAACAAATTGGAGACCTGCACTTTCTACCATAAAGTGCTTCAAACGGCGCCATCTCAATGCTTGAATGGTAGCTGTTGTTGTAGGAAAATTCTGCTAACGGTAGATGTCGATCCCAACTGTTTTCGAAATCAATAACACAAGCTCGTAGCATGTCTTCAAACGTTTGTATCGTCCTTTCGCTCTGCCCATCAGTTTGTGGATGATAGGCAGTACTCATGTCTAGACGAGTTCCCAATTCTTGCTGTAATGTCTGCCAGAATCTTGAAATAAATCTGCCATCCCTATCAGAGATAATAGAGATTGGTATTCCATGTCTGGAGACGACTTCCTTCAAATACAGTCGTGCTAACTTCTCCATCTTGTCATCTTCTCTTATTGGCAGGAAGTGTGCTGACTTGGTGAGACGATCAACTATTACCCAAATAGTATCATAACCACTTGCAGTCCTTGGCAATTTAGTAATGAAATCTATGGTAATGTTTTCCCATTTCCATTCCGAGATTTTAGGTTGTTGTAGTAGACCTGATGGTTTCTGATGTTCAGCTTTGACCTTAGAACACGTCAAACATTCTCCTACATATTTAGCAATATCGGCTTTCATACCTGGCCATCAAAAATGTTTCTTAAGATCCTTGTACATCTTCCCCGTTCCAGGATGTATTGAGTATCTGGTTTTATGAGCTTCTCTAAGTACCATTTCTCTCATATCTCCAAATTTTGGTACCCAAATTCTTTCAGCCCTATACCGGGTTCCGTCTTCCCGAATATTAAGATGCTTCTCCGATCCTTTGGGTATTTCATCCTTTAAATTTCCCTCTTTTAAAACTCCTTGTTGTGCCTCCTTTATTTGAGTAGTAAGGTTAGTGTGAATCATTATATTCATAGATTTTACTCGAATGGGTTCTCTGTCCTTTCTGCTCAAGGCGTCGGCTACCACATTTGCCTTCCCCGGGTGGTAACGAATCTCAAAGTCGTAATCATTCAACAATTCAATCCACCTACGCTGCCTCATATTCAGTTGTTTCTGATTAAATATGTGTTGAAGACTTTTGTGGTCGGTATATATAATACTTTTGACCCCATATAAGTAGTGCCTCCAAGTCTTTAATGCAAAAACAACCGCGCCTAATTCCAAATCATGTGTCGTATAATTTTGCTCGTGAATCTTCAATTGTCTAGACGCATAAGCAATCACCTTGGTCCGTTGCATTAATACAAAACCGAGACCTTGCGTTGATGCGTCACAATAAATCACAAAATCATCATTCCCTTCAGGCAATGACAATATAGGTGCCGTAGTTAGCTTTTTCTTCAATAATTGAAACGCCTTCTTTTGTTCATCTTTCCATTCAAATTTCTTCCCTTTATGCGTTAATGCAGTCAAGGGTTTTACTATTTTGGAGAAATCTTGGATGAATCTTCTGTAGTAACCAGCCAATCCTAAAAATTGACGTATATACTTCGGATTTTTTGGGGTTTCCCACTTTTCAACGGTTTCGATCTTTGCCGGGTCCACCTGGATACCTTCTTTGTTCACTATGTGACCGAGGAATTGAACTTCTTCCAACCAAAATGCACACTTTGAAAACTTAGCGTACAGTTTTTCTTTCCTCAATACTTCTAGCACTTTTTTCAAATGTTCTTCGTGCTCTTGATCATTCTTTGAGTAAATAAGTATGTCATCGATGAAAACAATGACAAACTTGTCAAGATATGGCCCACACACTCGGTTCATAAGGTCCATGAACACAGCTGGTGCGTTAGTCAATCCAAACGGCATAACCATAAACTCGTAATGACCATAACGCGTCCTAAAAGCAGTTTTAGGAATATCATCCTCCTTTACTCGCATTTGATGATATCCAGAACGTAAATCGATCTTCGAATAAACCGACGAGCCTTGTAGTTGATCAAATAAGTCGTCAATTCTCGACAGTGGATAACGGTTTTTGATGGTAAGTTTTTTCAACTCTCTGTAGTCAATACACAACCTAAATGTACCATCCTTCTTCTTGACAAACAAAACAGGAGCTCCCCATGGTGATGTTCTTGGTCGAATGAAACCACGTTCTAATAGTTCTTGCAGTTGGCTTTGCAGTTCTTTCATCTCGCTGGGTGCGAGTCTATAAGGAGCACGAGCTATTGGTGCAGCTCCTGGTACAAGATCTATTTGAAATTCAACAGATCGATGTGGAGGTAGTCCCGGTAATTCTTTCGGAAATACATCGGGAAATTCTTTTGCGACGGGAACATCATTGATGCTCTTTTCTTCAGTTTGTACTTTCTCGACGTGTGCTAGAACAGCATAGCAACCTTTTCTTATTAGTTTTTGTGCCTTCAAATTACTAATAAGATGTAGCTTCATGTTGCCCTTTTCTCCGTACACCATTAAGGGTTCTCCTTCTTCTCGTACAATGCGGATTGCATTTTTATAACATACGATCTCTGCTTTCACCTTCTTCAGCCAGTCCATGCCAACTATTACATCAAAACTCCCTAACTCTACTGGTATCAAATCAATCTTAAATATTTCGCTACCCAGTTTAATTTCTCGATTCCGGCATATATTATTTGCTGAAATTAATTTACCGTTTGCTAATTCGAGTAAAAATTTACTATCCAACGGCGTCAATGGACAAATTAATTTAGCACAAAAATCTCTACTCATATAGCTTCTATCCGCACCCGAATCAAATAAAACGTAAGCAGATTTATTGTCAATAAGAAACGTACCCGTAACAAGCTCTGGGTCTTCCTGTGCCTCTGCCGCATTAATATTGAAAACTCTTCCGCAGCCTTGTCCATTCGTGTTCTCCTGGTTCGGGCAATTTCTAATAATGTGGCCCGGTTTTCCACATTTATAACAAACTACATTGGCATAACTTGCTCCGACACTACTTGCTCCGCCATTACTCATTCCGACACCATTTGTTCCTTTCGTTCTGTTAACCCCTGGTCCGTATACCTCACACTTCGCCGCGCTATGACCATTTCTTTTACACTTGTTGCAAAATTTGGTGCAGAACCCCGAGTGATACTTTTCACACCTTTGGCATAGCTGCTTCGGATTGTTGTTGTTGTTGCGGTTGTTATTGTTGTTAGGATGATTGTTGTTGTTGTTGTTGTTATTGTTGTTGTTGTTGTTGCTGTTGTTGTTGTTGTTGTTGTTGTTGTTGTTGGGCTGTTTGTTGTAGTTGCGATTGATGTTGCGATTGTTGGGATAATTGTTGCGATTATTATTGTAATTGCTGTTGTTGTTGTATTGGTGATTCTTATCACCGTTTTCCTCCCACTTTCTTTTGACTTGCTTCACATTGGCCTCTTCAGCCGTCTGTTCTTTAATTCTTTCCTCAATCTGGTTCACTAGTTTGTGAGCCATTCTACATGCCTGTTGTATGGAGGCGGGCTCGTGTGAACTTATATCTTCTTGGATTCTTTCCGGTAATCCTTTCACAAACGCGTCGATCTTCTCTTCCTCATCTTCGAACGCTCCCGGACACAATAGGCACAATTCTGTGAATCGTCTTTCGTACGTGGTAATATCAAATCCTTGGGTTCGTAACCCTCTAAGTTCTGTCTTGAGCTTATTGACCTCGGTTCTGGGACGGTACTTCTCGTTCATCAAGTGCTTGAATGCTAACCACGGTAGTGCGTACGCATTATCTTGTCCCACTTGCTCTAGATAGGTATTCCACCATGTTAACGCAGAACCTGTGAAGGTATGCGTAGCGTATTTCACTTTATCCTCTTCAGTACACTTACTTATGGCAAACACCGATTCGACCTTCTCGGTCCACCGTTTCAATCCGATCGGTCCTTCGGTTCCATCAAATTCCAAAGGTTTGCAGGCAGTGAATTCTTTGTAGGTGCATCCTACACGATTTCCTGTACTGCTAGATCCAAGGTTATTGTTGGTATGTAGCGCAGCCTGTACTGCGGCTATGTTTGAAGCTAGAAAAGTACGGAATTCCTCTTCATTCATATTCACGGTGTGTCGAGTAGTCGGTGCCATTTCCTTCAAAATAGTCAAATGGAACAAGTTAATCATACAGAATATTAAGAGTAGTTAATAGTATTTCATAGCATAATATGAACTCATTTATAAAAGCTTTTTCTTCATATTAGCGTTTTATAATTTTAAATTCGGGTAGTACCTACCCGTTAAGTTCATACTTAGTAGCTAATATACAATTCAACTACTACAATTCTATATGAAAAACTGATTATAATAATATTTCGCGTTCAAACTTTTATACAATATTTTACAAACTTACAATACCGCTTATTTTACATAAAGCATGAAATATAGCACACAATAACTTTGATACAAGATAGTCGTGAAGATAATTCTAGCTAGTACACAAGTCGTTCAGCAAAGGCAATAAAGACACGTAATTCATACGTCCAGAAACAAGTCATGCATTCTGCTTTTACTAGGACTACTTCCCATCCTTGGTCTTGTGAAACATAACCGTTATGGCCGTTGATAAGACAGCGTGTTGTAACGTCGTCAAAGGGACGAGGGTTACGTAATGTCCAACAGTCCCGTAACAATCTAAAAACCTCATTTCTTACCCCAATTACCGACTCCGTTACTTGTGGGAACGTTTTGTTTAATAGTTGTAGCCCGATGTTCTTGTTCTCACTTTGGTGAGAAGCGAACATTACTAACCTGTAAGCATATCATGCTTCTTTATGTTGCATGTTAGCCGCTTTTTCTAAATCATGAAGTCCTATATTCGGATACATTGAGTCAAAATAATTTCTTAACCCATTGCGTAAAATAGCATTTGGGTTCCCCGCAATATATGTGTCAAAGTAAACGCATCGTAACTTATGAGTTTCCCAATGTGATATCCCCCATCTTTCAAACAAAAGTCTCTTATAAACCAAGACATTCTTGGAACGTTCTTCGAATGTCTTACAAACTGATTTCGCCTTAAATAGTTGTGCCGAGGAATTCTGACCGACTCTAGACAAGATTTCATCAATCATGTCTCCGGGTAGGTCTCTTAAAATATTGGGTTGTCTATCCATTTTGTGTTTTTAAACTGTAAAATAGACAAGAGTTAGATTCATAAAAAAAATTACTTATTAATACAAGCAATTTTTACATATATCATAAAGCATAAGTACACTATATTACATATATTACACCACACGAATACAACTATCTTATTCTGACTCGCTCGTTTCTTCTTCTTCGGTTTTGGTTCGTTTTGACAAGTTTCTAGGGATATATGATGTTCCCCTAATACGAGCCGTCGTTTTCCACATTGGTTTAGAAAAACCTGGTGGTTTAGAGGTTCCCGGGTTATTGTCACAACTTAAGAAATACGGGTGTTGATGATACATATAAAGTTCATCGGGTTTGGAATCAAATTTCTCTATTTTTATGCCCTTTCCCTTATTGTTCTCTTTTGCCTTATTAAATTGTGTTGGGGTAATTTCTATAACATCATCGGATTCCTTGTCGGGATCCGATTCATCAAAGAATTGGTAATCCTCCCAATACTTTGCTTCCTTGGCGGAAACACCATTGACCATAATTAACTTTGGTCGGTTGGTTGAGGATTTTCTTCTACTTAACCGTTTTATTATTTCCCCCACTGGTTCTATTTCTTCTTCCGGTTCCGATTCTTCTTCCGGTTCCGATTCTTCTTCCGGTTCCGACTCTTCTTCCGGTTCCTCTTCGGGAATTTGTGAATCAGTCCACGAATTATTCCAATTTACATTTGACTCTTCATTATTATTAAGTGAGTCAATGGGACTTGTTCTAGAGGTAGACATCTATCACATAATATCAAACACGTTAAGAGATTAATATATCACATAATATTTACATGTTAATAATATATAGTTTCCAACAAAAATGTTAAGCAATCATTTTTAAAGAAAACACGGTCGAAGTCCAGACTCACTAATGCATCCTAACAAACTCGATAAGACACACTAATGCAAATTTTTCTGGTTCTCTAAGACCAACGCTCGGATACCAACTGAAATGTCCCGTTCTTATTGATTAAAAACGTTCCATATTAATTGATTTCGTTGCGAGGTTTTGACCTCTATATGAGACGTTTTTCAAAGACTGCATTCATTTTTAAAACAAACCATAACCTTTATTTCATAAATAAAGGTTTAAAAAGCTTTACGTAGATTATCAAATAATGATAATCTAAAATATCCTGTTTACACACGACCATTACATAATGGTTTACAATACAAATATGTTACATCGAAATCAGTTTCTTGAATGCAGTTTTTACACAATATCATACAAACATGGACTCCAAATCTTGTCCTTATTTTAGTATGCAACAGCGGAAGCTCTTAGTATTCACCTGAGAATAAACATGCTTTAAACGTCAACAAAAATGTTGGTGAGTTATAGGTTTAACCTATATATATCAAATCGTAACAATAGACCACAAGATTTCATATTTCAATACACATCCCATACATAGAGATAAAAATCATTCATATGGTGAACACCTGGTAACCGACATTAACAAGATGCATATATAAGAATATCCCCATCATTCCGGGACACCCTTCGGATATGATATAAATTTCGAAGTACTAAAGCATCCGGTACTTTGGATGGGGTTTATTAGGCCCAATAGATCTATCTTTAGGATTCGCGTCAATTAGGGTGTCTGTTCCCTAATTCTTAGATTACCAGACTTAATAAAAAGGGGCATATTCGATTTCGATAATTCAACCATAGAATGTAGTTTCACGTACTTGTGTCTATTTTGTAAATCATTTATAAAACCTGCATGTATTCTCATCCCAAAATATTAGATTTTAAAAGTGGGACTATAACTCACTTTCACAGATTTTTACTTCGTCGGGAAGTAAGACTTGGCCACCGGTTGATTCACGAACCTATAACAATATATACATATATATCAAAGTATGTTCAAAATATATTTATAACACTTTTAATATATTTTAATATTTTAAGTTTATTAAGTCAGCTGTCCTCGTTAGTAACCTACAACTAGTTGTTCACAGTTAGATGTACAGAAATAAATCGATAAATATTATCTTGAATCAATCCACGACCCAGTGGATACGTATCTCAATATTGATCACAACTCAAACTATATATATTTTGGAATCAACCTCAACCCTGTATAGCTAACTCCAACATTCACATATAGAGTATCTATGGTTGTTCTGAAATATATATAGATGTGTCGACATGATAGGTCGAAACATTGTATACGTGTCTATGGTATCTCAAGATTACATAATATACAATACAAGTTGATTAAGTTATGGTTGGAATAGATTTGTTACCAATTTTCACGTAGCTAAAATGAGAAAAATTATCCAATCTTGTTTTACCCATAACTTCTTCATTTTAAATCCATTTTGAGTGAATCAAATTGCTATGGTTTCATATTGAACTCTATTTTATGAATCTAAACAGAAAAAGTATAGGTTTATAGTCGGAAAAATAAGTTACAAGTCGTTTTTGTAAAGGTAGTCATTTCAGTCGAAAGAACGACGTCTAGATGACCATTTTAGAAAACATACTTCCACTTTGAGTTTAACCATAATTTTTGGATATAGTTTCATGTTCATAATAAAAATCATTTTCCCAGAATAACAACTTTTAAATCAAAGTTTATCATAGTTTTTAATTAACTAACCCAAAACAGCCCGCGGTGTTACTACGACGGCGTAAATCCGGTTTTACGGTGTTTTTCGTGTTTCCAGGTTTTAAATCATTAAGTTAGCATATCATATAGATATAGAACATGTGTTTAGTTGATTTTAAAAGTCAAGTTAGAAGGATTAACTTTTATTTGCGAACAAGTTTAGAATTAACTAAACTATGTTCTAGTGATTACAAGTTTAAACCTTCGAATAAGATAGCTTTATATGTATGAATCGAATGATGTTATGAACATCATTACTACCTCAAGTTCCTTGGATAAACCTACTGGAAATGAGAAAAATAGATCTAGCTTCAAAGGATCCTTGGATGGCTTGAAAGTTCTTGAAGCAGAATCATGACACGAAAACAATTTCAAGTAAGATTTCCACTCGAAATAAGATTGTTATAGTTATAGAAATTGAATTAAAGTTTGAATATGATTATTACCTTGTATTATAAAGATAACCTACTGTAAGTAACAAAGGTTTCTTGATCTTGGATGATTACTTGGAATGGATTTAGAAAACTTGGAAGTAAACTTGCAATCTTGGAAGTATTCTTGATTTTATGAAACTAGAACTTTTGGAATTTATGAAGAACACTTAGAACTTGAAGATAGAACTTGAGAGAGATCAATTAGATGAATAAAATTGAAGAATGAAAGTGTTTGTAGGTGTTTTTGGTCGTTGGTGTATGGATTAGATATAAAGGATATGTAATTTTGTTTTCATGTAAATAAGTCTTGAATGATTACTCATATTTTTGTAATTTTATGAGATATTTCATGCTAGTTGCCAAATGATGGTTCCCACATGTGTTAGGTGACTCACATGGGCTGCTAAGAGCTGATCATTGGAGTGTATATACCAATAGTACATACATCTAAAAGCTGTGTATTGTACGAGTACGAATACGGGTGCATACAAGTAGAATTGTTGATGAAACTGAACGAGGATGTAATTGTAAGCATTTTTGTTAAGTAGAAGTATTTTGATAAGTGTCTTGAAGTCTTTCAAAAGTGTATGAATACATATTAAAACACTACATGTATATACATTTTAACCGAGTCGTTAAGTCATCGTTAGTCGTTACATGTAAATGTTGTTTTGAAACCTTTAGGTTAACGATCTTGTTGAATGTTGTTAACCCATTGTTTATTATAACAAATGAGATGTTAAATTGTTATATTATCATGATATTATGATATATAATATATCTTAGTATGATATATATACAGTTAAATGTCGTTACAACGATAATCGTTACATATATGTCTCGTTTCGAAATCATTAAGTTAGTAGTCTTATTTTTACATATGTATTTCATTGTTAATACACTTAATAATATATTTACTTATCATTTAACATAATTAACCAAGTGTATCAATATCTTAATATGATTCATATGTACCTAGTAAGACGTTGTTATAACGATAATCGTTATATATATCGTTTTCGAGTTTCTTAAATTAATAGTCTCATTTTTATGTATATAACTCATTGTTAAAATACCTAATGAGATACATACTTATAATAAAATCATGTTAACTATATATATAACCATATATATGTCATCGTATAGTTTTTACAAGTTTTAACGTTCGTGAATCACCGGTCAACATGGGTGGTCAATTGTCTATATGAAACCTATTTCAATTAATCAAGTCTTAACAAGTTTGATTGTTTAACATGTTGGAAACACTTAATCATGTAAATAACAATTTCATTTAATATATATATAAACATGGAAAAGTTCGGGTCACTACAATCTGTAGTGACCCGACCAAATCATGTTAACGGCGCCGACTACTTAGGTCCCGTTGCGTGGTCAGAAGTCTTTATCATGACGTTTGACCAAAAATATGTCGCATTCATTTCATAAGAAAAAGGATGTTTCAAGTTTACAAATGTAGTTCAAAAGACTAGTTACATTACAATGTTTAACGTACGAATGAAACCTATGCGACACAATTTAAAGTAGTCAAAAGACGCTCCAACTATGCATGTATACTCGACATCCAAGCAAGTATCAAAAAGAGTGCGGAAGTATGTATCAAGTAGCTTTCAAGGACCTGAGAAAACATATAGAAAACTGTCAACGAAAACGTTGGTGAAATCATAGGTGTTTTAGTAAACGTTGCATTTGAACCACTAGATTTAATATAATATGATTATCTAAATCATTTGCATTCCAAAGTTGTTATTTGTTTCGCGGGCACCCAATTATCAAACTTAACTGTTTTGCACCCTTTGCGTAGTGTTAGAACATACACTAGACCCGAAAATATATTTCATCCGCTAACGGTAGCGAACCGTCCGAATGAGGCTCGTCAAGCCTATGTAATCACATAATATAAGTTCACGTTTACACCCTGCAAGTGTAACTAATGATAATTGAATTGAGGATTTTGGTTCAAACCCGTACGTGGAATGTTCGTTTTCATACTTGTGTTCAAAGTGTAAAAGTATGATACGTATATGTTTCTCATCCCATAGTTTAAAGCATAAAAGTTGTTCGAAAGATGGGACTATGATCTCACCTTGAGTGCACGTATGAAAAGTACTTCACAAAGTAACGTGTGCGAAGGATAGTGCTAGTCTTGACCTAAATAAATAGGTCGTATCAATAACGGTAAACCCGATAGGTCAAAGATGTTCAATTAGTCCTATGGCTCGTTATGATTCGATTATGTTGCATGTGAATCAAATTGTCAAGTTTCATGCAAGATACAAGTATAGAAACAAGTTATGAAGGTTGCATAATCATTTGGTTAAGTTTGAACAAAAGTCAAACTTTGGTCGGTCAAAGTCAACGAAAAAGTCAACACGTTCGGGTCGGGTCCCGAACTATTTTTCTGAGGTTTTTATTCATATATAAACATGTTAGAACAAGTCTCATGTGAATCGGAGGTCCATAGGGTGCCAAACATTTTTCATATAATTGACATGTAGGTCAGAACCTGAACACGGCTTAGGCCGCGCCGCGACCCAGGATTGCCGCGCCGCGACAATACACGGTAGCTGGTACCTGGTCAGTCTCAAATGTCCAAGTCTCAATTCAAAACACTTTCAAGCATAACTCGCAAACCGCTAATACTTAGAACTCGTATCTTATATCGTTAGAAAGGTAATTTGACAAAGAACACAACTAAATACATTTCACCAACCAAAAACGTTATTTGTAACAATCGGCTTTCCAAAGTAAATGATCAATTAATGCACACATTTAATACTCAAATTTGATAAGTGCACATTTATGATTCGGGCATTTAATGCATACATACAACATGCCGTTTTGTAGGTAATCGATCATACAATACAACTAACTACTTACTAACAATAATTCATGGCATTCAATGCATCGAATATTCATTTCAAGCTTATCAAACCCTAACCCAAATTCACCAAAATCACTAATCAAGTTTATGGAGTTTTCTCAAGCAACCTACACATGAAATTGAAGCTAGTGATGTTAGGAACACATTTAATACATGCATTTATGGCATTTAACATCATTCAATCAACCAAATCACATTATCAAACACACCAAAGTTTATGTTCATGCTAGTTACTTCAAATAACAAAATCGAACATATAAATCATATATTCATGTTAGACTTGAGCCATAGACACTAATTAACAACTTTATAAGTTAAAAACATCAAGAACACTAAATCTAGTGATTTTAGAAAGTTACCCAAATGTAATGAAGTCGGTATGGAATCAAAGAGGAAGTTGCAAGGATTCCAAATATGTAATTTGTTTTGCAAGACACCCGCTAGCTTGGATTTAGATGATGATTCTTCAAAATGGAGAATTAAAAGAAAATGTGGAAGTAGAAGAAGAAAAGGAAAATGAAAAAGATAGGTGGTGGGGTGACTAGTCACAAGTTAGTCACCTCTTTGGCTCTTTGGCAAAACTAGTCCCTCGAGTTCGGTTGCGGGTGCGTGAATTACCTAAACGAGATATTTTTAAAACGCGTATTAACGAGGGATGTCATAATCATATAACGGAATTTAAATAGTTAAACGGAAAAGTAAACGGAAAAAGGCGGGATGTTACAAGTTAGGCACTTTCCAACATAAGTAGCGACGTCCCTTTTAATGTTCGGCCACCAATATTGTTCTTTGAGGTCGTGGTACATCTTATTGGCACCAGGGTGAATCGAATATCTTGACTTTTGGACTTCGTCTAAAATAAGGCTTCGTAAGTCCCCATAACTAGGTACCCAAATTCTTCCAGCGAAATATCGGACTCCGGTCTCCTTAACTTCGAATCGAGAGGCGAGGATGTTCAAGCGTTCGAGAGAGATGTTTTCATCCTTGAGAGCCTCATCTTGGGCTACACGAATTTGGTTATTGAGATTGGTATGGATGGTGATGTTTAAAGCTCGGACACGAAGAGGCACCATTCTTTCTTTTCGACTTAAGGCATCGGCTACTACATTTGCCTTTTCGGGATGGTAACGAAGCTAACAATCGTAATCATTTAAGGTTTCAATCCACCGTCATTGTCTAATGTTTAGTTGCTTTTGGTCGAAGATGTGTTGGAGGCTTTTGTGATCGGTGAAAGTAGTACTTTTGGTCCCATAAAGATAGTGTCTCCACATTTTGAGTGCAAAGACAACGGCTCCGAGTTCGAGATCATGTGTCATGTAGTTCCGTTCGTGGATTTTCAATTGTAGGGAGGCATAAGCAAAAACCTTCTTTAGTTGCATCAATACGCACCCAAAACCATGTTTCGAGGCATTACAATATACAACAAAACCATCATTGCCTTCGGGAAGCGACAAGATAGGGGCGGTGGTTAACTTTTTCTTTAAGATTTGAAACGCGGACTCTTGTTCGGTTGCCCAAACGAATTTCCTTCCCTTGTGAGTTAACGCGGTTAGAGGACGAGCAACTAAAGAGAAATTTTCGATGAACCTACGATAATACCCGGCGAGGCCTAAGAATTGTCGAATGTGAGTAGGAGTAGTAGGGGTTTTCCATTTGCTAATGGCTTCAATTTTTGCAGGATCGACCTTAATACCCTGATCACTTACAATATGATCAAGAAATTGAACTTCTTTCAACCAAAATTCACACTTGGAGAATTTGACATAGACTCGTTCTTATCTCAAGAGTTCGAGCACGAGTCGGAGATGTTGTTCGTGTTTTTCTTCGCTTTTAGAATAGACCAAGATATCATCGATGAATACAATAACGAATTTTTCGAGATACGGTTTGCACACGCGGTTCATAAGATCCATGAACACCGCTGGTGCATTAGTTAGACCAAATGGCATGACAAGGAATTCGTAACTACCACATCGAGTACGAAAAGCGGTTTTGGAGACATCTTCCCCCTTAACCCTTAGTTGATGATAACCCGAGCGGAGATCAATTTTTGAATATACACAAGATCCTTGTAGTAGATCAAAGAGGTCGTCGATGCGTGGAAGAGGATACCGGTTCTTAACCGTCAATTTGTTTAGATCACAATAATCGATGCACATTCGTAGGGATCCATCTTTCTTCTTAACGAATAAAATCGGAGCGCCCCATGGTGAATGGCTAGGTTGGATAAAACCACGGTCAAGTAGTTCTTGAATTTGACTTTGCAATTCTTGCATTTCAGATGGAGCAAATCTATACGGTGCACGTGCTACGGGTGCGGCTCCCGGGATAAGATCGATTTGGAATTCTACCGGTCGATGAGGTTGAAGACCCGGCAATTCGTCGGGAAATACATCGAAAAAGTCACTAACAATTGGCACATCATCGATATGCTTCTCATCGATCTCGACTTTCTTAACGTGGGCTAGGATCGTGTAACAACCTTTATGAAGGTATTTTTCAACTTTGAGGCACGAGACGAGGTTGAGTCCGGATTGCGTTAAGGGTTCACCATTCTCGATAGGAATTCGGATTGCGTTAAGATCACAAAGGATGTGAGATTTTGTTTTTGCTAACCAATTCATACCAATTATTACATCGAAGCTCCCTAGTTCCATAGGTATCAAGTCAATTTCAAACTCTTTACCCAATAAATTTAACGTACACCCCCGATAATATTTGTCGGCGCTTAATAGTTTCCCGTTGGCCATTTCAATAGTATAAGTAGTATCTAGGGGGAGTGGTGGGGCGCAAAAAGCGTGAGTCAAAGTCTTGGATACAAAACTCTTATCGGCACCCGAATCGAATAAACACGAAACATAAGTGTTGTTGAGAAGAAACGTACCCATGACTAGTTCATTGTCATCTCGGGCCTCCGCGGCGTTAATGTTGAAAGCTCGGCCGCGTGCATTGGGGTTATCTTTCTTCTTTGGGCATGCATTTCTAAAATGACCCGGCAGACCACATTAAAAACAAACACCCGTCTTTGGTGCATTGGGCCCCTTTTGAGCGACGGGGGCGGCACTTCTACAATCATTTGCCACATGACCACTTCTTTGACACCGGTGGCAAAATGGCTTGCCACATTCACCATAGTGATGCTTGTGGCATTTGTTGCAAAATGGTTGAGTTCCGACATAACTTTTCTTGCCGTCGGAAGTGAAAGGATTTTTGGTGAAGGTGTTGTTGTTGTAGTTGCTTGATGGAGTGGCTTCCCATTTTCTTTTGTTGCCACCCGACTTATCCTCGGCCTTAGGTGCCGGTACTTCGATTTCATCCACCGTTTCTATCAATTGGCGGGCCATCTCTAAAGCTTCTTGTAGGTTAGCGGGTTTGGATGACATCACCCCGTGTTTAATGCTCTTAGGGAGGCCATCCATCTAAAGTTCAACCATTAGGGGCTCGGGAGTCACGAGGGCCTGACACATTAGGGCTAGCTCAGCAAACCGTTGATTATAAGTCTTGAGGTCATTTCTGATCGCTTTCAAACTTCTTAGCTCGCTTTCAAGCTTCAGAGTCTCTTCACGTGGAAAATATTCGGTGATCATCTTTTCTCTTAAGTCGGCCCAAGATAGTGCGTGCTCTTCATCGGTACCCACCGATTGTACATGTGTATTCCACCATGTGAGAGCAATACCGGCGAAAGTGTGAGTGGAAAACTTGACCTTATCTTGGTCCCGGAAACCGCTTATGCTAAAGACGGCTTCTGTTTGTTCGAACCATCGGGTGAGAGTACCCGGTCTCCCGGTTCCATCGAAAGTATGAGGTTTGCACCCCATGAAAGCTTTGTAGGAGCATCCCTCGTTTGAATTACCGGCTCCATTGTTGTTGTTGTTGTTGTGGTTGTTGTTATTGTTATTGGATGAGTGACCCGCCATGGCCGCATCTACGGCGGTGGCTATCATTCGTTAAAGAGCTTGTTCGGGAGTTTCATTGCGTGAAACCCGGCGAGGAGGCATTGTTCCTTCAAGACACAAGAATATCATTGATTAGTATTCTCAATAATACTAATCGTGATATGGAATAAAGATAGATAGAAATTTTCCTTGACTTGCCCTAAATTCATTATGCTATAATGTCGGAACGTCCATATGAGTCACCGTAATATAATACCGGTAATTATATTACCCTAATTCATATGTGCATTCGACATTACCTCATAAAGTCAAGATGGCGTGTCAATCAAGTTAAATAACGTGAGATTAAGACGAAATAGGAGTTAGATAAGAATAGAAGAGTCCAAGTATAAATGCACAAGTAGTCAAGCAAGTCCTACTTCAAGTCTATATACCGGTTGTAGTCTAGACTCACCAATGTACCCTATGACTCGGGGTTGGCACCAATGAACTCTAAATCTCTACAACCAACGCTCTGATACCATCTATAGCGACCCGACAAAATCGTCATTGATGGCGCAGTCTACTTAGGTCCCGTTACGTGGTCATAAGTCTTTAAATAACGTTTGGCCAAAAGTATGTCGCATTCATTTCATAAGTAAAGATGTTTCAAGGTTTACAAAAGTAGTTCAACGACTAGTTACATTACAATGTTAACGTACAAATGAAACCTATGCGACATGATTTAGTAAAGTCAAAAGACGCTTCACGTATGCATGTATACTCGACATCCAAGCAAGTATCAAAATAGATTGCGGAAGCATGTATCACTTAGCATTCAAGGACCTGAGAAAACATATAGAAAATGTCAACGAAAAACGTTGGTGAAATCATAGATGTAATAGTAAACGTTGTTTTTGAACCACAAGATTTTGTATTGCCATAACGTTGATTATTTAAATCGTTTTCATTCCAAAGTTGTTATATTTTTGTGGAGCACCCAATTATCAAGACTTAACTGTTCACGTACCCCGTTATCATAGTGTTAGAACCTACACTATATACTGGAAAATATATTTCATCCGCTAACGGTAGCGAACCATCCGAATGAGGGATTGTCAAGCCCATGTGATCACATAACATAAGTTCACGTTTACACCCTGCAAGTGTAACTAATAATAATTGAATTGAGGCGTTTTTGTTCTAACTCACACGTGGAATGTTTGTTTTCGTACTTGTGTTCAAAACATAAAAGTATGATACGTATATGTTATTCATCTCAAAGTTTAAAGAATAATAGTTGTTGAAAAAGTGGGACTATGATCTCACCTTGATTGCACGAATATAAACGTACTTCACAAAGTAACGTGTGCGAGAATAGATGCTAGTCTTGACCTAAACAAATAGGTTGTATCAATAACGGTAAAAACGGTCAGTCAAAGTTGTTCAATTAGTCCTATGGCTCGTTACGACTCGATTATATAGCATGTGAATCAAGTTGTCAAGTTTCGTGCAAGAATCAAGTATAGAAGAAGATTAGAACGGTTTAAAAAAGTATTGGTTAAGTTTGAACAAAACTCAACTTTGGTCAAGTCAAAGTCAACGAAAAAGTTAACACGTTCGGGTCGGGTCCCGAACTATTTTTCTGAGCTAATTATTCATATATAAGCATATTAGAACAAGTTACATGTTAATTGGAGGTGCGTAGCATAGTTAGAATTTTTCGTAAAATTGTAAAGTTGATCAGTCCCTGAACACGGCCATTGCCGCGCCGCAAAAAATAAGGGCCGCGCTGCGACATTAAGCGTGAGCTGGTGCCTGGGCTGTTTCAAATGTCTAAGTCTCAAAACCAAATTTCATTCAAACACAAATTACGAACCGTAAACATTCAAAACACGTATCTTATATCGTTGGAAAGGTAATTTGACGAGGAATACAACTAAACACGTTTCATCAATCAAATTCATCATTTTCAATAATCAAATTTCCAAATTGAATGATCAAATAAATGCTCATCATAAATGCTTCAAGTTCATAAATGCATATTGATGATTCGGGAATTAAATGTACACATATGATACGCCGTTTCGTAGGTAATTACGCATACAATACAACTAGACACTTACAAATAACATTGCAAAGCATTCAATGCATCAAAAGTTCATTTTACTTCTATAAAACCCTAACTCAAAATCATAAACTTAACAATTATGTTTATGAAGGTTTTTCATGTCAACCTACACACCAAATTGAAGCTAGTGATGCTAGTAACACATTTAATACATGCACTTTTAACATCTAAGAAAATTTAAGCAACCAAATCACAAGATCAAACACACCAAATTTCAAGTTCATGCTAGTTACTTAAAATAACAAGATCGAGCATATAAATCACATATTCATGTTAGACTTGAGCCATAGACACTAATTATCACTTTTATAAGTTAAAAATATCAAGAACAAAGAATCTAGTATTTTTAGAAAGTTACCCAAACGAGATGAAGTTGGTATGGAATCGAAGAGAAAGTTGCATGGATTCCAAATATGTAATTTGTTTTGAAGAACGCTTGCTATATCGGATTTAGATGATGAATTTATGTTGAGTGAGTTGAGAGAAAATGAAAGTATCAAAGATGAAAAATGGAGGTGAATGAGTGAGTGGAGGAGAAAGGTTTGACTAGTTGACCTAGTCAAATCTTTGGTCTCTTGGCAAGTTTAGTCCCTCAAGTTTAAAAGCGGGTGCGTGAATTACCTAAACTAAATATTTAAACACGCGTATTAACGGAAGATGTTATAACTATATAACGGACTTAAAATAAATAGACGGAAAGTAAACGGAAAAAAGGCGGGATGTTACAATAAATTACTTAAACAACAATTATTACGAAAAACCCGTAATGTTGCGGGTATTAAACTAGTCTTATATTTAATCGAACATGCAAAAGTGATTTAAGCAATCGCTTGTGCTAGGTACATTGACTATGTACAAAGCCACTCACCATTAGTACTTAGAGCTCTAGGAGTTGTTCAGTGTTAAATCTAACACTGAATTTAACACTGAGGTCAAAACATTGGAAATCGTTCAGTGTTAAATTTCAGTGTCTAATGTATTATTTAAATATATTTTAATACATTTCTAATACTTTTAGTTATTATTATTACAAATAATAAATAATAACAACATATAAACTTAAATATATAATTTTTTTCAATCCATTAACCTAATAACAAATAACTAGTCCGGTTCGGCCCGCACGATGCGGTGGGCTTTCGTCCGGCGTATTCATATTTAACGCAGTTTTATTTACAGAAGGGAAACGGCCCATGTGTTATGCGTCGATATTGGTGTCGTCGTCTTTAGTGTTTTTTAAAATATGTTCGGTTCAAACGCAGTTAGTTTCGTTTTGTTGATAAAATTATTTCGAGCCTGACGGTGTTGGCGAAAAAATTTAACTCGCGGCGAGCAGGAAGATATGGGCTGTCGTTGTGTTTAGCGTTTTTTAAAAAGTGTCTGTTTCGAACGCAGTTAGTATCGTTTTGTTCATAAAATTATTTCGAGTCTGACGGTGATGTCGAAAAAATTTAACTCGCGGCGAGCGGGAAGATACGGGTTGTCGTTGTGTTTAGCATTTTTTGAAAAGTGTCCGTTTCGAACGTAGATAGTTTCGTTTTGTTCGTAAAAATATTTTGAGTTTAACAGAGTGTTTGGTGAAATTTAACTCGGAGCGAGGAGGAAGATACGGGCTGTCGAAAGATTTAGGGGGAGTTTTTATTTTTAAGTTAGGGAATTTAGATTTTACACCCCCGTAGTACAGGGTGGGTTTTGTAAGTTGGTTATAGTTGAGGGGGTGTTTTGCATTTTTTGGGTTTGGGTTTTGTGGGGTGTCGTTTCATTTGGTGGGGGCAGTGTTGTAAATCTCCTTATTTCTTCCCGAGATCTCCCCGAGATCTCGTTTTTGAAAGGCAGCCGAGACGAGATGACCATCTCCCGAGATTTCTCGATCAACGGGGTAAAACTTGATCAAAGCCACACTTTTTCTGATTTTCTCGCTCATTTATCAAATTTTCTATAAAAATCACGTAATTTCTTAGATTTTCTCCCACATTTCACATTGTTTTTTGTCAAATCTCATAAAAATGTATATAAATATACATTTATTTATTTATATATGTACATTTATATTGAAAAAACTAAAAAGTCAACATCCGAGATCTCCCCGAGATTTTTTCGAGATGCCGAGATCTCCCCAAAAATGTCCAAACGAGATCTTACTGAAATCCGAGTTCTCCAACCTTGGGTGGGGGTGGTCAAAACTACCACAAACCCCACCACAATTAGTATTAGTATATGTATAATAATAATAATAATAATAATAATAATAATAATAATAATAATAATAATAATAATAATAATAATAATAATATTTACGCCAACTTGTAAATAATAAACAATACATAAATATAATTAATAATTTTATAATAGCATACAAACTATATTTATCCCAAATAACAAATAATGTTTAACTAGTTTATATTAGCCCAAAAACAAATAAGGAGTAATATGTAGCCCAAAGTTTGGCTCAAGTTTTTTTTTTTTTTTTTTTTTTGGTAAGGAAGAAAACTCTTCTATGAACAAGCACATTGGCTCTCCCATAGAAGCTAAAACCTCGGTTAATCAAGCCCCCCGAGCGCGAGACCTTGTACCGGGTGAATTACGCATTATGCGCACCCTCTAGTCACACTCCCTTTTTGAACAATTTGGCATATTTAGGAATTGAACCCAGGTGATGTGCTTCATTGAGCAACTCGGTGACCACTCAGGCAAACCTGAATGTATAAACCTAAAAATATTACACATATTTTCCAGCCGTCATCTTCTACCTCACTCACTTGCAACAACTTAACCAACAACAAAAACAATTAAATGATAGGAAAAATAAGGAAAGAAGAATAAATAAAAAGAAAAAAAGGAAGAAAACAGAGCAAGCCACCGTCGACTAGCCAACGCTGAAGCCAAACGCCAGCCTCCAACGCTGCTTTAACGTCGGGACGGAGTGGCCACCGTCGCCGGTGTCAGATTGGTTTAACGTCGAAAAAATTACGCGACTCCTGGTGCTCTTAGATACGTAGTACGTTTTATTAACAAAACTAAAATACAATTATAGGATAGTGATATTTCCATTTTTGTATTTAATAAATTTACTCGTATTATACATTAACTACGTGTACTGTACAAACGTGTTAAAACATAATTATGCATAGATTTATCAAATTCATGAGTCAAAATATCAACTCCCTTACCGTTCTTTAATAACACTGTAAACAACTAATTTACACATTTCTAATATACTAAAAGACATTCTGTCATTACATCAAAGGTGAAACGACACCCCTCACCCAACCCCATATTTGCACTTTAGCCCCCCAACTATAACCATATTACAAAAATATCGAATTTCAGGAGTTAAAACATAAATTCTGTTAATTATTAAAATTAAATTAAATTAAAATAATATACTAAAAGAGGTGCAACATTCTGTCATTACATCAAAGGTGAAACAACACCCCCCACCCAACCCCATATTTGCACTTTAACCCCCCAGCTATAACCATATTACAAAAACAACACCGGATTTCAGGGGGTAAAACATAAATTCTCTTAATTAAAATAAATACTCCACCCAGCCACTTCGACAACCCGTATCTTCCTGCTCGCCGCGATTTAAATTCAACTGACCACACCGTTAAACTCAAAATATTTTTATGAACAAAACGAAACTAACTACGTTGAAAACGGACACTTTTTAAAAAACGCTAAACATAACGACAACCCGTATCTTCCTCCTCGCCACGAGTTAAATTTTTTCGACAGCCCCGTCAGACTCGAAATAATTTTATGAACAAAACGAAACTAACTACGTTCAAAACGGACACTTTTTAAAATACGCTAAACACAACGACAGCCCGTATGTTTCTGCTCTCCGCGAGTTAAATTTTTTCGACAGCACCGTCAGATTCGAAATAATTTTATGAACAAAACGAAACTAACTACGTTCGAAACGGACACTTTTTAAAAACCGCTAAAGACAACGACATCTAAAACAGCGCTTAACACATGGGCCGTTTTCCCCTCTGTAAATACATAAAGCTACGTTAAAATACGCAGCCCGAAAGCCCCCGCCGCATCGCGCGGGTCGGATCCGGACTAGTTATGCACTAACGGTTGCAATTCAATTCAAAGTTGTAGGTAATTAGTGAAACTTCATACTTAATGAAGGACAAAAATAACTAAATGAAAGAGAAAGATTGAAACTAGCTAGATCGACAAATGGTATGATTTGAACTAGGTTATTGAGGCCCTTATAAAGACTTCTTTATGGATTGTTTATGGACTCTTTAACCCTCTTTTATTTATTGTTTTTATTATCAATAAATTTAACTTACGAGACAACTAGACAAAACTATGCATTTGTGTTATTGCAAACGGAAAACGAGCATTTATGAATCTATCTATTCATATTGTATTTACATTTATATTTATATATTTTTTGATGGACGAATATGAATATGGGTGATGATTCGTACACCACCTATTTTTAGCCATACACCACCAAACATGCTTTACAGTGTTGTACTGTACAATCGTGTAAAACACATTTGGTGGTGTACGGCTAAAAAGAGGTGGTACGAATCACTCCCCTATGAATATACGTGCACAAAAGCATTCCTCATTCTTAGGCTTTTCCATTTTGTCGATAGATGGCCTTCGTTATGAGCCATGATTGCAACTATTGAAATTTATTTAAGACATCTTCTAAAGCTCTGGCTCTCAATATTATGTGTATGGCCCACCGTACACATGGTTAAATAATTTCGTCAGATTTTAAGATAAATACAAACACCATGATTATCAACATTTCGATCTCATCATATATTTTGTACGTATGTCCAAGATATCACCGTTATAAAACTACACACATTTCGACAAAACAAATACCGAGTACTAAACTTAAGTGCTCTAAATTAAACTGTTATTGGAGACCAAGTTCATGTTATATTTACTGAATATGATGATATGAAAACTCAAACGGATGGTTGTTCTAAACTTGAGTTGGATCGATTAAAATGTACCAGTTGACTGTTGTGAAAATTATAATGAAATAACTTGTACTTTGATTTAGTGATTGTCAGATTGTGTGGCTAACGAAGAAGAATGAAAAATAAAAGAACTTTGTGAGGGTAGTATAGTAAATTTAACACGTTTAAACAAAACAAAAAAAAGCCAACAACATTTTTCAAATAGACTATTTAAAATTTATAGTTATGTTAATATTAATATCTACTATCTAATCTACTATCTATATCTATCTAAATCTATATTTATATCTGAAATGACTTATATTTATATTTATATATATTGAGTTTATTATATTATCATATTTTATTTATTTTATGTGTATATTTATAGTCGTATTTACAATTATTTTTATGTATTATATATATATATATGTGTATATATATATATATATATATATATTACATACAATCATTTATATTTATTTATACTTACATTTATAAATTATGTCTTTATTTATATTTTTGCATACATTATATTATATTATTTATATATTAATATGCATTAATAATCTATCTATATTTGAATCTCTAATTAATATTTCAGTATATGTTACATTAATAACGTTACAGAGTATTATTTATTTATTTTACCTTTTTCATTTATTAACTATACACTAATAATATTCATTTAAATATGATTTTATTCCGTGCTAATCAAACATACATAACATATTCTAATTATCATGTTAGAATTAAATTACTTTAACTCGGATTTCTAATCCAATAAAATATTAGATTCTAATCAATCCAGTTCAGATTCAAACATACATAACATATTCTAATTATTAGTACTGTCGTTAACACGCTTTAGATTATTGTGCATATTAATAACTATCAGCTAGAAAACGATTGATAACGCTATGTAGAATTATTAAATGCATGTTAATGATATCGCTAAGGGTTTTCGTTAATAAAATCCTTATTATTATTATTATTATTATTATTATTATTATTATTATTAGCGACTACTTATACGGAGTATTAAAATAGAATAATTAATAAATTTGAAAATTGTATATGCATTATCATAATCCAATAGTATAGTATGTGTACGAAGAAAATTGTTTTGATTAAAATTATGTATTATTGGTAATTATAATTCTGAAAAATGTATTATTGACCTTTTTGCTCTTTATAAATATCTGAGTATTGTTTACCTTCTTGTTTATTTTATTGACTTATTATTATTGAGTAAATACTTAATTTAATTCATTTTGTTATGTTAATTTTTTTTTGAATAATAATCATAAATCATAAAGCCTAGTATATTATTATTATTATTATTATTAATATTATTATTATTATTATTATTATTATTATTATTATTATTATTATTATTATTATTAGTGTTATTATTCTTATTATTATTAATATTATTTTCAATATTATTAATTATCGTCATTATTATTATTATTATTATTATTATTATTATTATTATTATTATTATTATTAATTATTATTATTATTATTATTATTATTGTTATTGTTATTGTTATTGTTATTGTCATTATCACAGTTAAAAATAGTAGTTGACTTGTATAAAACAGAGGTAGCCCAACCCACATCTTGCCCATTCTCTATTCTCTTTGCATTATAAAGAGAGTAGTGTAGCCTTTTTCTTCTTCTCACTTAAAAACAAACACATACACAATTACCTCAAAAATGTTTACATATAACTCAACATACATCTCATCACTTCTTGTTCTTTCTTTTATCCGAAAACCGAAGCCAAAACGCATTCGAAAACATATACATGTTCGGGTTCACAGGCTCAACAGGTACATTATATATATTGCCATCATACGTATTGTTCTTTCTAGCTATATGTTCAACTCATTTTTAGGTACTTAGAAATGGACATATTATGAAGTCATACTAACTTGCCACTTCCTTAATTCGTTTCTCAGGGCGAAAAGATTTAATAAAGAAAAGATCAAACGAGAGATGGAACTCAAGAACTTGAAGTTGTACACGGAGAATATGAACATCTTGAAAGAGAATGAAAAACTTAGGAAGAAAGCTTCACAACTACATCAAGAAAACCTTGTTTTGTTATCCGAGCTCGAGAGGATGTTTTCTCCTTAACCGGAATCATGAAAACTAAGGAAACACAAAGCCAAGAATTCTTATATTTGTATTTGCTAGCATTCTTGTTTTTACTAGCTGTTTCATGAATTACTAAGTTTGTTTTTTTGCATAGTGTCATACACTACAAGAAAATCTGGAATTAGCTTCAGATTTGCGACGACCAATAATTCCGTCCCTAATTACCGACGAATTTCCGACGACTTTCCAACGAACTCATAAAAAACACATTTGCGACGGGTTAGCGGCGGATTAACTACGACGACTCGTCCGTCAGTAATCTGTCCCTAAATATAAGTTTTGCGACAGATTAACGACAGATTAGCTACGTCCATAAATCCGTCCAAAATTCGTCGGTAATTAGGGACGAATTTGGGACGGATATTTTTTATAATTGAGATTTTATAAAGTTTACGAGCACGAATGAACACGTATAGGTATCAAAATGTCTTAGAATAAACTTTTACTGTAACGACCATGAATTTTCCAACGTTTATTTATTAATAATTGTTATTATTAATACTTGTGATTAAACGAATGTATGTTATTACATTTACTTGTTGCCATGATTAACCGTACTTGACTTTGAATGCCCGAAACGTCTTTGTGACACACGAAACTTTCACGAATAATATTTTTATAATATTATTTACATTCATGATTAAGTTTTATTAATCATTTTAATTAACTAAGGTTATTAGTTAATTACTTGGGCTTTGTTGGATTAACTTGTTAAATACTTGGACTTGGGCTTGATTAATGTAATGGACTCTTGAATATGGGCTTATAAGCCCACCCTACTTCTTAGTTGGACTATTTAGCCCATTCTCACATGTAAGTACTATTTTAGAATGAAACTAGATGGTTAAACACTTAAGGAATCTAGTTCCACCATAATCCCCATGCAAGCACACCTAATAACCAAACTTTTAAGGCTTTTCATGCAAGTGACCATTAAACATTTCCCTTCCCTTTTTCTTGCTGCAGGCCGTCGGCCAATATGGGAGGCAAGGGAGTCTTTTTTTTTTTTCAAACCTTGTTATTTGTTACTTGTATTTCTCTCCCATTTTACACACACTTTTACTTGCATCTTATTTTCTCTCTTTATTCTCTCTAATTCTTGTAAGTAACAAGCTTCTTCCTCCCTTCTTTTCTTTGACCAAACCGAAACCAAACACCCTTAATCATCATCATCATTTGTTGTTTGATACTTGCTCTTGTTGTGATTAATTACTTGTTCTTGTTTATGGTTACATACTTGTAATAGTTGTTCCTTACTAGTTTCAAGAATCAAACTTACTAGTTTCATTCTTCTTTTATCTTGTATTACAAGAACACTCAAGAACATAAACTTACTAGTTTATGATTCTACCTTTATTGTTTCAAAGATTGTAAGTTCATGGTTGTAAATCATACTTGAAGTTCATGAAGTAAACTTTAAAGTTTACTTTCTAAAGATCAAGACTTAGGCTTGAATCTTTAAAGTATGCAACCCATGAACTTATTAACTTGTTTATTTAGTTTATCACTTCATTCTTGCACTTTAATTTCATGTTTGTTAGTTTAAATGGTCAAGTATTACAAGTTAGTCTTGATCTCATACTTTCTTGAACTAAAATTAACTTTAAAAGTTCAAGAACATGTAAGTAAGCTTTCTTTATTTATAACTTGGTACACTTATGTTAGATCTAGACTTTTGGGTCTAGGATCTTCAAGATCCAACTAAGAACTATGTTCTACAACTTAAGATCTTGATTTTATAAGTTTATTTTCAAGTTGAAACTTAATATTAGTTTTAAAGTTCATGTATGTATTGGATCTAAGACTTCGATGTAACTTTGGTTCATCAAACTTCATACAACTCTTAAGTGAGTTGTGCTACATGTCTTAGACCTACACTTGTGTCATAATAGTCAAAACTTGGTTAATATTACTTTTATAGTTCATGTATGTGTTAAATCTAAGACTTTGATATAACTTTGGTTCATCAAAACACTTGCAACACTTAATTGAGTTGTGCTACTTATCTTAGACTTACACTTGGGTGATGATGGTCAAAACTTGGTAAAGATGATGCAAACACATCAACGAGTTGTACACTTGAAGCTATAGGCATCAAGGATGAGAACCGTGATAAGCATCGAGTACCAAGAAACCCCGGAACCTATGTTTTACTGTTTATGTGTCTGACCCGTACTACCTGGGCTACTGTAATTATGATTTTTAGATAGCTCTGTTCGAGTAGATAACTTTTCATATAGGACTCGTCTTAATCCGAGTTACAGTTTAGGATTTATGGCCCTCCGATCGTCACTATGTCCATTTAACGTTGTGCTGAAAATTCTGACCTACTCGCACTTAGACCGTCGCCACGGTCAAACAAAGACGAGTTTGCTTCTGTAATTTTTACCACAACTAAAGGACTCATATACGGAGCCATGGCCACTGGTCTCACCTTATTTAAGTAGGTATTGAGGCCGTGGTGACTGACCGAAGTCAGCCTTTGTTTTAAACTTCTTTCATGAACGAAACTTACTTTACACTTTTTTGTTTAATGATGAATGATGATGACCCTTAAGACCTTATTTACATACTTTTAAACCTTTTGGGACGATTTACTGACTTAGTACTATTTGACTTAGGTTGAGGACTTTCCGGACCTACGTACTTGCTTATTTCCCGACTCGACTTTACCGCTACTTTATCATTGTGAGTTAGAGCATTCCCTTTTTACTTTAACTATTTTGGGAACTGAATACATGCGCATTTTACGTTTTACATACTAGGCACGAGTACTTAAACTTATATATGTGTGGGTTATACAACGGCATAAACATTCCCTTTAGCTCGGTAACGTTTAGTCATTGGTTTTTGAACCGGTGAACGCGAATCTTAGATATGGATCCATAGGGTTTGAAATCCCCACTCGGTCTAGTAGCGCTAGCATTTAACGGGTGTTTAATACTTCGTAAACATACGCACTTGCCAAGTGTACTTTCAGGGGGTATAAACGTTAAGTTAGTTACCAAGTGCCCACGGTTAACATATACTTTATCATACTGTTTTGAAACGCTCTTTGTAGCATTGAAATCTCGTGGCCTACCTTACATACTGTTATACTTAAACTATAGCTCACCAACCTTTGTGTTGACGTTTTTAAGCATGTTTTTCTCAGGTACTTAAGGTTATTTGCTTCCGCTGTCGTGCTAGTCTTACCGTAGACACCCGCTGCTCTAGTGTTATCACCGCATGAACTACTTTATCTTGCATTCAAACTTAATTACATTTGGAACTATGATTTGTAACGACCTAAGGGTCATGTACTATTATCTTTGCTGTATTCATAGGAGCATACTTTCGATGTAAAACATTCGACGTTAGTTATGACGTCACCTTTTATCTTGAATGCAAACGTATTTTGAAATAGCATATAGTGTTTGACCTTGTAATGATCCTGTTGTTGATGATTCGTACACGATGATTTTGTACGGGGCATCACATTTACTATCAAATATAACATATATACATCAATATATTATACGTTTGTCGGATGTATACCTTTGGTCTAGTGTTTTTATATATAAGTTCCATAATCATTGTTATTGAATATATACATATTCGTACGTGTGTTTGCATTTATACGCTAATTAGTATTTTTAAAACATTTGTTAACTAATACAGATGCATTTAGAGATAAGCATCTATGCATTTTAGTCTAAATCATAATTTTAAAAAATATATTCATATATGACCGTCACTAATCCGTCGGTAATTAGGGATGGATTTGGGACAGATGTTTTTAATAATTGAGATATTATCGAGTTTACGAGCATGAATAAACACGTATAAGTGACAAAATGTCTTAGAACACACGTTTTACTATCAAATATAACATATATACATCAATATATTATGCATTTGTCGGATATATATCTTATTTTTCTCAGTTGAATTCAATTATAATATGGAATGGATGAATACTTTTATTGATTATCATTAATTACTGTATTATTTATTCTATTATTATTATTATTATTATTATTATTATTATTATTATTATTATTATTATTATTATTATTATTATTATTATTATAATTTATAATAATAATAATAATAATAATAATAATAATAATTATTATTATTATTATATTATTATTTTTTTATTGTTGTTTTTGGCACAAAACATGAAAATTAGGGACGGATATGGGACAGATATGCCGCTGGTAAAATCTACTGTCGCTAATCCGTCGCAAATGTGGCCATCATTAATTTGTCGTTAAAAGCTTTTGTTGTTAATCTGTCGGTAAATATATCCGTCGCCAAGATAGCTGTCTCAAAACCGTCGGAAAAATCCGATGCTAATCCGTCGCTAAAAATGCCGTCGTAAATATGTCGCTAATTTATACTGCCGTCGCAAAATCCGTCCATAATTTTTACCGAGGGCGATTTTAGGGTCGGACTAAATCCGTCGAAAATCCGTCGCTAAACGAGTTTAGGGACGGATTAGGGACATATTTTGCCGTCGGTAATTCCAGTTTTTCTAGTAGTGATAGTGATTAAGTAATAAATGATGTGGTGGTTGCTCCAGATACATTATATTGGGCATGACTTAAAAGCCAAGTTTAATTATAAACTTCATTTCAAATGTGAAATGATATAAAATATTGTTTGCATGATCTATAAGTAGATAAGTAATTGTGATATATAGTATCATATCAGTCTTAAGTTCAGCCAAACTAACTAAATTTATAATGGCGATTTTGATTTATTAACCGTCTGTTTAAATGTAAGCCAAAAATACTACATCAGTTGTTGGGTAGTTATCCCGCATCGGTTGTAGAACTAAGTATTGTAGTGTTTATAATAGCTTGATTACTCATCCACTTTAGTTAACTTTTGAAGTTGAACTGGGTTAAGTCTATTAAAAATTCCTTTATCAGCTCTACCGTTTCATATTAAAGCATAACCACTTTAGCCACCCAAGCCACATATGAGTTGATTTATCAAAAGTGGACAGTTTTCCAGATTTCCGAGTAGCTAAACACAGAGTATTTGGGTAAATGTCTTACCCTTTCAATATGTTACCGATTGTATAACTTAATCTACGGTTAATTTGGACTTATTTGTATTTACTGTATTTCATAAAGAGTAAATGCAAGTATGTAAGACGTAATAACATAAGGATTTGCGTTATTTATACGCTTGCACCTCATTCGTAATAAAATGAACAAACGGGACATAATAAACTTGCCTAAGGGGACGCAAAATCATTTGTATTTTTGATAACAAAACCAAGAAATAAACCAAGAAAAATGACCAACGTGAGGGGACCAAAAGTGACTTTTAAGCATATCAAGCTAGCTACTAACATTGAGCATCAAAGAAACAAAAAAAAATAAATTGATTTCTCATCATGACTGTAGAATATAATCAAAAATTATATAACCGTATCTGGCTAGTATTTTTAAAATGTATAATGATGAACACCACAAGTCAAACTGTCAAAGACTCGGATCATTCAGTACACACTTGATAAAAACACAGGACCTGAGAAACAGGGCCGGTCCCGAGAATTTATATGCCCTGAACGAAATGAAAAAAAAGGCCCTCCGACCCAAACGAATAATATAAAGTTCATGAATACTGAAGCTAGCATACACAAAAATTAAATGTTGTTGACATTTTATTTAATAAAAAAACAATAGTTAACAAGTTTTTACCTAAAAACAAAAAATTACTTCGATTCAAAATGTTAACTATTGGAGTGCTACTGTATTTGATTAGATAAAAGAATCATATGTGGGTCAGTTGTATTGGTATCTTAGTTGTTACTTTAAATAAATGCTATTCTGTAAATTCATCCCACATCGGTGGGTTTAACAAACAAAAGACATTATATA
Organism: Rutidosis leptorrhynchoides; assembly: GCF_046630445.1. Taxonomy (NCBI): domain Eukaryota; kingdom Viridiplantae; phylum Streptophyta; class Magnoliopsida; order Asterales; family Asteraceae; genus Rutidosis; species Rutidosis leptorrhynchoides. Next base: position 458,853,024 of record NC_092337.1, on the reverse strand, counting down.
TTTAGAAGCCATGGTCTTTCTATAAAAAAGATCAAAAGTTGGGACTGAATTTTTTGTTGTTGAGTTTTCATTACACTTCTTAAAAGACTTGGGTTGGGCTGTCCAGTTTTTGCTGTATATATTAAATTATATTGGGCCCCTAAAATTAATGGGCCCTGTACAAATGTACATGTTGTACACCCTATTGGGCCGGCCCTGCTGAGAAACCAAGCTTAGTTAGTTGACAATCGTAACAATAAGCCCAAAACATTTCATAGAGCCCAACTAAAGAAAAATAGAGATAAGAGCCCAAACCCATTGATATAATGCTAAATGCCCAAATCAAGAAAGTTTATTTATTTTCTTTAAATATGGCCTTAATTTTTTTCCGGTAAAGAATTACCGAAAAATATTATAAATAATAACATTTTTTTTAACGGCGATTTTTTGAAATTAGTGGATCATTTATTTCAACGACCCTCATCATTTGCACGTAACACACACGTTCGGGCAGAAACTCGAACCCGACCGACGGTACCTGGGAACACATCCATTCGAGCAGTGTTCCGGGTAGAGGTCCGTGAACGAATCCGGTAAAACCTCCCTATAGGATCAATATATACCACCATTATTGGTGTTCAATTGGTTTAAAGAAAATCATGTCATCCTTAAGGATCAAACTCATGACCTCTTTCTATCACATGCCTCAAAGGGCATGCATGAAGCCTATATTATATTATATTGCTAGCGTGCATAAATTGATAATACATAACGAATTATTCTTTTGTGTAAAGTATTTTAAATAACTAAATTTTGTGAGTTTTTTTGTTAAATTATATATAAAATTAAATCGTATGTATATGATAGGTTTTTTTTTCTTTTTTTTTTCTTTTTTTTCTTTTGTTTTAAAGCATAGTAGTGTTAAAATATTTTTGATTATGAGCGGTTTACCAGTAAGACTCTGGAAGACTTGAACACACAATCTTCAACCTCATTAGTCCCACCCCTTCAAAGTTTAATTTGACCATCGCCCACTTATGCTAACCCAGGGAGGGCCTGCTGTAGACGAATATAGGATCTTAGATCAAACGTTATGACTAGATTAGAGGCGAAAAACACTAATCTAGGATGAATCGAATACTATATCACCTTGGGATCAATCTAACCAACAATATGTTGATATAATTGACTCCTTAGAGAGTGTATTAGGTTGGGGTATGGTCTAGGACGACTGCAATAGCAAAAACGACGGCAAATAGGGCGTAGGGTGTGTAACCTAACAATGACACCCGACATCCCTATATATATATGATTACAGTGACCATCAGCCGGTGGTCTCTGACCTTCGGCTGGTGGTGTTTATCCCTCAACCGATGGTCCCTACCATCGGTCGATGGTCTGAGCTGCCAACCAATCAGCTCTAACCTATTCAATGTCATTTCATAATCAATTCAACCACAAAGTATCAATGACAATATTCATACACGACTGAAACATTAACGATAAAACGAATAGAACATATTACAATTATAGAACTCGGGATTATGCACCAACAAACTCCCCCTAAGACCTAGTTCTATATTAAAAATCTTCAGTCGTCATCCAATTCATTCGTACGGATCAATCACCATGTTGTTCAAGTAGCACAGTTTAGCCACCTTCACATACTGTTCAGCCTGCACCTTGTTTTCTCGTCTATAAAGCATCCGATTATAGTACAAGGTAAAAATATCAGCCTTGGTACAGTTTCTCAGCCAAATTGAATCCAACACACGAATGCAATCTATATCATTCTCATTCACTTTATCAAGCACGATCACAGCTTCCTCCGAACGGTCATCATAAAACCACCATCTAAATCTCTGACTCCAGTTCTGCGGCTATTTCCTCAAGGGTACTTTCTTCATAGTCTTTGCTCGCTTGTACTTTACAATTCGTTTAGATTCGCCGATTCTCTGATCAACTCTGTAGTTAATCCTAGGAAACTGTGGTCGAAAACCTTCCCAATTCTTCGATTTAAATGCAATTCGAATCTTCTTTATCAACAACGAAGATCGATCATACATACCACAATACAACATTCTCGACCGGGCAATTTGCATTAGCTCAAAATACGGTAACGACTTGAATTCATGACCATGTTTGAAATAATCAACACCAAATTCTCTTTTAACTGCAAACATGTTGAATTCTTCAATATAAGCCTAGGCTAGATTTCTTCCCTTCGCACTTTTTCTCAAATTTATCATCTTCAAATACTTTGGCTCAAGCTTTGGTTTCTCACAATATTTCCTAATTCTCAAAATATTCCTCCAATCAACTTTCAACTTTTCAGTTTTTTCCTTATTATATTTGACTGGCAAGAAACCTTCAGGCAAAACTTCAGTTAGTTCTTTCTCTTTACACCTTTGATCCAAAAGCTCATCATTAGTTCTAAACAATTCCTCAAAACCAGGAAGATCTTCATTCTTATCATTTTGATACGTAGGAAACTCTTCATGAGTTACATCCTCAACTAAATCATCCACATCTCTATCACTAAAATCCTCAGTGATCTCTGAACCAAAAGATTCATCCTCAGATGGAGAATCGTCGGACTGTGCGTCAGCTGCTTTAGCTTCCTCTTGCTCTAGACGTACCAGTTCGTCCAGCTCTTCTCTAGAGAAGTTTTGAGGGATTTCTCCCTCTTCCAGACCATCATAAACAACAGAATGCTTGAGCTCATCCTATTTAAAAAAGAATTCACTAAAACTGTAATCAATATTGAGAGGAATTACTGACAGTGCTGTTGCATGTGAGGAACCAGGAGCCTCCATCATTCTGTTATCAGTCTCATCCTCTGTCATCTCGATAAGCTCAAACTTCTCATCCCAAGCATTCAGTCTCTTAATAGCTGATGCAACCAACTCCCTAGCTTCAGCTGCTTCTCTCTTTGCATCTGTCAACAGCAAAGATTGATCGCTCACCCTTTTCTATAACAAGTCAACCTGCATGGTCAACCGGTCAACATATTCAGATTTAACCCGGTTATCTTCTTGAAGCTTCTCATACTTCTCATCCATGTCCTATCTCATTCTCAAATTATCAGCCATAGCTGTGCGGAGAGCTGATGATCCAACACCTCCTGTGATGACCCGTCCAAATCCATTTGGACGAATACATCATTCATCGATTTCATTGCGAGGTATTGACCTCTATATGATACGTTTTGTAAACATTGCATTCTTTTGAAAAGGCACAACATAAATGAATATATAAATCCAAGGTTTTTGACATCTGATAATTTCTACGTATAGGTAATCACTGTAAACAATAGTTTACAATACTACATCCGTTGACAATACAGTCAAAATAAGATACATGGTGATGATTTTGTGAATGCAAAGTTTTCTCGAATAAAGCATGTATGACTCCATGTACATAGCTTGTATAACATATAAGCAAACTGCGAAAGACTTCTAGGAACCTGAGTATAAATATGCTTAAAAGTGTCAACACAAAGGTTGGTGAGTTCATAGTTTTGATATTGCTCATAATCTGTATATAAAGGTGGATCACAAGATTTCAGTTGTTTCATCTAAAATGTTTATCAAAATATTCTACGAAATTGAGCACCCTGGTAACTAAACTTAACGTATATATTATAAGTACCCCTATTTTAACATACATGCAACCAACATGTATAATACACGCAAACCAACGTGTACTAAACTCAAATAGCATACGTCCGTTTTATAGTTCATGCTAGGGTTTCTATACCTGGAACAGACGAGGATGTCAAGCCCTATGGATCCATATAAAACTACTCGCGCCCACCAGTTCTTATAACTGGTAGTTACTAGTTACCAAAGCTAAGGGATTTTTGGTTCAAACTCAGTGTAGAATTTAGTATGTACTTGTGTCCATTGCATTTAAAATAAATTACATGTATTCTCAGTCCAAAAATATAGATTGCAAAAGCAATTAAAAAGGGATCTATAAACTCACCTTAGTGCAAGTAGTGAAAGCTAACGTGTATACGAAGGATCCTCGAAACGAGTACGCCCTAAATTGTTTAAAATAGATTTCTAAAGTTGTCACCATCAAAATAACACTCCACAAATCTCCATAACTCTATATAAAATAATTTTACTGAATTTAGTCCATGATTTATACATCCTAAAAATTTGTGTTCATCCCATAATTATAGGTATATGTCTTTAGTAGTTTATGACCAACTATATTAAGTAAAAGTTATAATTATAACTGTAGATGTAGATCTAAATGTTAGTAATACAAAATCGTAGTAATATTAAATAATGAACTATTTTAAATATAATTGAAAGATGACAAGAAGTAAATTTTTAAATTTGACTATACATTCTACTAGCATGTAATTTATTTAGTATTATATATAAATCTTTTATTATTTATTATTTTGATAGAGATTGATGTTATACACAAGTATATGTTATTATCACTACTACTAGTGACTAAAAATCCATTTAGATATTACTAGTTGTTAACTAGTACTAAAAACACCATTAAATAAATGGAAAATTTTATTTGACCATTCATTTACAAATTTGGTAATATATAAACTAGTTCAGTAGCTAGGCGTGAAAAGAAGATCAACATTTTTGTAGATTCATATCTTTATTCAAACCAAATCCTCAATCATTTTAATTTAGTTTATTTTTCTTATTATATACTTCATTGTATTGATTAAATCCATAATATATTCCGAACATATAAAGAAGTATTAGTATAGAGTTTATTGACCCAATTCGCCACAAAGGTTATCTATTTTTTTTAAGACTCGAGCACTTCGTATCATTTTAAAAATGGGCGTTTTAACAAAATTTGGTTTTAATTAGTTTCTTTTAATACGAAAAGATTTAACATCAAAGTAGGTATAAACTATAGACAAAATGAGTTAAGGATTACCTTTGCAATTAGCTAGTACTTGATCAAACCTAGACTTTCTGGAAATGGAACAACTCCCTTTTTACTAAAGTGGTCTCTTTGTGTTTGTCTAAAAAATTTTGAAGTCAAATGTTGATGAGAGTGTGTTTGTGATGTATTATTTATAGTGGATGAATAATGTGTAGGTGATTTTTTTTTTTATATATAAACTGAAAGTCTGGACAAGAAAAGATATGATGGAAAAGTATCAAAGATTTGGGAATGGCAAGGATTTTGTTGACAATGACTTTGCTTTGTCAACTTGTTAAAGATATTTGATAGATCATTATTTGTCCAACATTAATATTATTATTATACCTACTACCGATATTTCTTTCTCCATCTATCTATATATTATTTTTGTTATTAGTATCACTTTTATTGTTATATTTAACTCATTAAGGTTTTACATATTCGTATGAGTTGTTATGCCATATTCTCTTAAAACTTTAAAATAATAAAAATAAAAGTTTACGTTGTTAATTATCGAAGTAACTTTGAGCCAAAAATATGACCTGATATATAATTTTCAAATAATCAAATGGACTTTAGAATGGAATGGCTACACATTCACGAAAGGTAATTAAAGGGTCAAAAATTCCTATAACTTTAATGTGTTAAAGTTAAACGTGGATAAAAAAATTATTTATTATTATTATTATTTTTTATATAGCTAGCATGTCATCTCAATGATTAATTAGTCTCATCCCACCATACTATATTTTCCACCCTATTTTGATACTCCATATTTCAAAAGATATGCAAGTTATTTATATATCTAATTATAACAGTTTAATATTCTAACTTATTGTATATATCCAAATTACGCTATTTAAACAAAAACATTTTAATAATCAAATCATATTGTATCGAAAAACGTTTTCGCACGTTTGAAGCTAAATCATATAGGTATTATAATTTTAGTTTTGTTTTTCAAAACTAATTATATTAGAACTCATTTTCTTTAAAGGTTGTAATAAATAGAAATCATTATTTCATAAAATGTTTTAGGAAAGTAAAATCATATATAAAGTATAACGGTTTTCTCTTTTATAGTTTGTTCACGAATCGAAAGATAAAGTCCAATGGATAAATAAATGTATGAAATCATTTTAATCTAACACGTCAATTCGCTTGTCTTGTCGACATCTATTATCTAAATTATTTACTTTCTATGTTCGTATTATTAGCTATTAGGAAAGCTAAATAATTAACACATCAACAGACATGAGAAGATTGATGTAAAGCATGCATTGTAAAATGTGCATAAATCTCCACTAACATTGTCTACTCTTGTTATTTGACACTTTGGTCTAACTTGTAGATTACTACCATTTATTCCGAATATTGTTAGAAAGGAAAGATTTCTTAAATCAACGTGGACCTCACAACAAAGACCCGCAACCATCTCATAATGTTTATGGAATTGATAAAAGATAAAATATCTTCTAATTCAATCATTTTGTATAATCTTTTAACTCCTTAGTTAAATATATCAATTAGATATTCCAACCGATAAGTTTAATGTACGGTATCATACACTTAATACTTTGTTAATGTTTTCAAGTTATCATATATATATATATATATATATATATATATATATATATATATATATATATATATATATATATATATATATATATATATATATATATATATATATATATATATATATATATATATATATATATATATATTATTCTTGAATTGTCGAGAAAAGTCGAAGGGTAATTGAATATGTGAAAGTAGTTCAAAAATTTCGAAATTCAACTTTACAGACTTTTGCTTATCATGTCGGAAACATTAAATCATATCAAAAATTTGGTTCAAAATAAGTCGAAATTTTCCGGGTCGTCACACCTCCCTTAGTTCCAGCATGAGACGGAACTTTCGGAGTAAGAGTAAAAACAATCTCTTGGGAGACTTGTTGAACCACAGGTGGTGATTGTTGTGTAGATTGACGTTGCTGTTGTGATTGTTGTTGTACTTGAGTTTGTGGTGGTGGTGTCACTGGTTGAGTTCCAGCAGATGATCCACCAGTATCTTTATAAACCAGTCTGAACCTCCTTTTTAATTTAAGCTTTGTTGATACCTGAGAACTCTCATCTTCCACCATTCTCCTCTTTGTACCCCTAGAGGCAACATCAACACCAACCTCAGGACGAACATCTCCCGTCTCATCAACTAACGCACCCGTACTAGATCCACCAGCAGCCTGAGTACTCATCGGCTGTTCCACTTCCTCATCACTATTAACCACGTCAAAATCAGGCTCTCTATCAGATACACTAGTCTCATTTCTCCACTTCTTCCCTGGAGGACACTGATAGTTTTCTTTCGCAAGATGACACACAAGCTTGCCATCATCAGCACTCTTCTTTTGGTTCAGTCTATTGAAAGTAAGATCTGTCATATGCTTCAGTTCAATGATATCTTTCTTCAATCTGGGCAAATCAACAGTTTGACGGTTGATCATAATCTGCAAAAACCTCGGATAAATCAAGTACAACTTGCTTGTCACATTTTCCACCAACAAATCGAAGATAACTCCTGAGAAATTGAAATCAACCTTTAACACCAAAGTAGCAAACATTCCTTGATAAATCTCACTTAATTCATCAAAACCTCCTTGTAACGGACTTAAACATTTAACCACAACCAAAGACAAGTATCTGTATGGTGGAGTGAATCCACTTCGTTTGATCGTAGCCTTTGAGATATAACCAGCATACTTGCACCTCAGCACACACCCAGTAATCTTAGTCTTTGATAACTTCTTCGGCATGTTTTCATCATCTTCAAACAAGAATGTGTTTCGAATCGTATCTTCAGATATCTTTACCTCTTGATCACAAACAGTACTTACAATCACCTTCTTATCGTTCTCGGTCTCAATCCTTGCATGTTCCCAGAACTCTCTCTGATGTGAGTAATATGCTGTACACGGCATAGAGATAGCTGCAAACACTCTTGAACGTTTCAGAAACTCGATCACACCCTTGTATTTACCAGCATTAGGGCCTTTCTCATTTAAACATGCAGTGAGGTTGGAACCACTGTTAGCTTTCAGTCCTGGAAGATCGGCAGATAATGGACCTCCCGAAGATTCAGTATCGGATCCGTGAGCAACATTCTCTAGATCAGCGTGAACACCTGACATTATGAAAATAACTGCAAACACAATTCAAATCAGCATTGTATATTCATGACCTATTAGATAACACAGTGTAATCATCACAGAATATATTACATTATTCAGCCTAGTAGATCAAGGTCATGATTACATATTCGAAATAGAATTATTACAGACTTAGAGTAATGTATCAATGCTAACAGGCTAGCATCATCAAATTACAAACCAAGCTGAAAATACATTAAGACAAGAACAACCACATAAACAGAAACTCAGAATCACTTATCCCATAATGGGATTCTCTGGCACTAGCTTCTTGATGTATTGATCCACGCCAAGTTTCTCAAACATGTTATGCAATAAGGCCGCATAAGTAAATGGTTCTTCCATCTCAAGAAAATCTTTCATCACATTAATGAGAAAGTGACCCATATTCACTTGAATACCCTCTAGTAATCAGTACAATAGCAGAGCTTCAGTACCAGACAACAGATTATCTTCTTCTCTCGTAAAGGTCACATTACTTTTAATTATCCTCAAATGCAACTCATGTTGATACAACACATCGTTGTCACTTATCTCAACCCTACCACTACCAACTACTCTCCCTGGATTGCATATCTTTGCTATGACAACCCGGAAAATTTTCGACTAAATTTAAACCTAACCTCAACAAATTCCACGATTCACGAACAATTATTTGTAAATAATTACGCAATTATTTGATATATTAATAATATCCTTTTAACAATATATCAATAATTAATATCAATATTATTAATTATAATTAAACTTATCATTTTTATTGTGATATTAATATTATTATCATCAATATTATAATTAGTAATAATATTATGATTACTAATATTAACATTAATATTATTCATTCATAAGTATTATTATAAAAATATCATTAATTATTAATGATATTATTATTATTATTAACATAATTATTAACAGATATCATTACTCTTGTTATTTATATTATTGTTGTATTAAAAGTAGTATTATTATTATAATTTTTATTATTAATACAATTATTATTATTATTATTAATACAATTATTATTATTAGAATTATTATTAATAATATTAATTATTAATATCAATTAAAAAAATAATAATAAAAGTCAAAATCAATGTACTAGAATTATATATCTGTTTTCTTAATTAACCACGATCTGCAATCCATTTCTTTTTATTATTTTTTTTAGCCACCGTGCTATATATATATATATATTTTTAATTACCTGCTTCCTATTTTTTTATTTATCATGATACCTGCTCGATTCCTTCTACTGGTTATGTTTTTGTTTCTGTCTACCACAATCATGCTATAACATTAGTTTTCTGCAATCAAAATTGAAGAACACATAATTTTTTCCCTTCAAACAGTATCGATACCTCTGTTTTCTTTTATTTTTCCAAAACTTTGAATTCGAAAATAAATTAAAAAAGTAATAATGCAGGATTGTTAGGAATCTCCTATACAATCTATCTGGAAAGTTTCATCCCTCAATTCATTGAATTGAATTCGAATTTAAGAGTCAAAGTAAATTTTTTAAAAAGTCAACCGTTGTGTTCATCATCAAATTCGATCTCTATTTGTTGTTTCTGATTAAATTAATGATTGGAATAGTTTCTAGGATTGAATTTAAATATACTTCTTGTTTTAATTTTTATCTAAAACATTTTCAAAATCAAAAAGCAAGTTTTTTTTTTAAAAACAAACAGCGACAGCAGCTGCTGCTACTGCTATACCATTTTTTTTTGATTACCCACTACAGAACGTTTCTAATTCAAGTCTAAATCCAAATTAGTAAAAACTGTTATGATTTTGATTTGGTTCTTGGTCAATCGAATTGAAGAAGAAGATGATATAAAGAGATAGTTAGATACGGGTTATATATATATTTGGGGAGAGATATAAAACAGAAAAACTGAGGTAGTGTAATTGTGACGATCGCTCCAAATCCATATGGACGAACACGTCATTCATTGATTTCATTGCGAGGTATTTGACCTCTATATGATACATTTTGTAAACATTGCATTCTTTTGAAAAGGCACACCATAAATGAATATTTAAATCAAAGGTTTTTGACATCTGATGATTTCTACATATAGACAATCACCATGAATAATAGTTTACAACATTATTTCCGTTGACAATGCAGTCAAAATAAAATACATGGTGATGATTTGGTGAATGCAGCTTTTCCTTGAAAAATGTGTCATATAAGACTCCATGCACATAGCTTGTCTAACATCTAAGCAAACAGCGGAAGACTTCTAGGAAACCTGAGAATAAACATGCTAACAAGTGTCAACACAAAGGTTGGTGAGTTCATAGTTTTAATGTTTCGTATAATCTGTATATAAAGATGGATCACAAGATTTCAGTTGTTTCATCCAGAAACGTTTATCAATAGATTATATAAAAGTGGATCACAAGATTTCAGTTGTTTCATCCAGAAACGTTTATCAAAATATTCTACGAAATTGAGCACCCTGGTAACTAAACTTTAACGTATATATAATTTGTACCCTTTGTATAATCATCTTAATAATACACGCAAACCAACGTGTACGCTTCTCAAATAGCATACGTCCGTTAAAAGGCTAGTGCTCTAGCTCGGACAGGGATATCAAGCCCTATGGATCCATATACTACTACTCGCGCCCACCAGTTCTTATAACCGGCAGTTACTCGTTACCAAAGCTAAGGGATTTTCGGTTCAAACTCAGTGTAGAATTTAATATGTACTTGTATCCATTGTGTTTAAAATAAAGTGCATGTATTCTCAGCCCAAAAATATATATTGCAAAAGCAATTAAAAAGGGATCAATGAAACTCACGCATATAAATATTGTATATCGGTTAATAAAGCAGTTGCATGTATTCTCAGTCCAAAAATATTTAAAGTATTTAAAAAGGGATACTATAAACTCACACAAATCAGTTTTAGTTTTTGTATCCATTTAGTAAAACAATTTATAAAACTGCGCATGTATTCTCAGCCCAAAAATATATTGAGTAAAAGGGATCATATGAAACTCACACAAAATCAGTTTTAGTATTTGTATCCATTTAGTAAAACAGTTTATAAAACTGCGCATGTATTCTCAGTCCCAAAAATATATATAAAAAGGGAGTAATGAAACTCACTGTTTTATATTGATATACAATATTGCAGGAAAGCACGTAGACGCATTGGATATAATAAGCACGAGGTTTGATTCACAAAAATACCCCCGAATATTACCCATAACCTCCTTGGCAATAACCCATATTTTCCTTAGCTCTAGCTTTCTCGGAAACTCGTTTTGAAAAATTACTTGGACAGCACTCCGTCGTAATATTTTATGTACATTATTATTTTTGTATCGCAAAAATAATAACACTAATAATAAAAATAATAAGATTAATAATAATCTTATTAATAATAATAATAATAATAATAATAATAATAATAATAAAATAAATAAATACGGAGTAAAAATAATATATGTGTGTGTGTGATTTATCTGGCCAAAACTCGAGAATTTATAGCACTTGGCCTGAAATCTGGAGTCATGCGACTCGCATGGAAATGGCCTTCTGGCCATGCGACTCGCATGAGGACCAGGGACAACTCACATTGTTTTTGTCCTAACATTTGTCGACATAATAAAATATAAATATAATATATATAATTTAAATTAATTAATTATATATTATATTAAATTCACGTGCATAGTTGACTTGTAATTTTTGTTCCGATAAGTCGTACGTTGTCACTCGACTTATGTCCCGGTTCCGGTTTTTCGAACGCCCTTTCGTACGCTGAGAAAACTTGTACTTTACGTTTCGTGAATCGTACCTTTGTCAAAATATAGTCTTAAATCATCCATAAAATATACCACTGTAGCAAAGTTAATTTTTACTGTAGCAATTCACTGTAGCAAAGTCAATTTCACTGTAGCAAATAGTGATTTTCAAAAACACTGTAGCATTTTGAGTAATGTGGCAATTTGAAAACACTGTAACAAATTAGTGTTTAACTGGTTCATCTTAAACGCTTTAGTTAACTTATCTAAATATCAATTGAATCAATAAACGAATGTTACTATCGTTTATTATATATATGTATATATCTTTTTAATATACATAAATCAGTTTTTAAATACACATTGGAAGTTATTTATAAATAAATTTTAATAATAAATATTTCAACTTATCATATACATTCAAATAGATATTTAAACCAATAAGTTTAATGTACGGTATCAAACAATTAATACATTGTTACCTTTTCATGTTATAGTATATATGTATCTATTTACATATAATTGTTCGCGAATCGTCGAAAACAACCGAAGGGTATTTAAATATATAAAAGTAATTCAAAAATTTTGAGATTCAGTTTTACAGACTTTGCTTATCGTGTCGGAAATGTTAATCATACAAAGATTAAGTTTAAATTTAGTCGAAATTTTCGGGTCATCACAGTACCTACCCGTTAAAGAAATTTCGTCCCGAAATTTGAGTGAGGTCGTCATGGCTAACAATAAAAATGTTTTAATGACGAATATGGGTTGATAATAGAGTTTTATCTATGTTTGAATAATATAGATAAAATAATCCAATTACTCGAAGCGTATGAGAGAAGTTATCGTAATAAAGTGAAATGGAGAATAAAGATGCGTCTTATCTCTTGATGTAGTAACGATTGATTTCCGGATTTTAAGGAATAGAAAATCTTCATAATTTAAATAAGATTTGATTTTTCAGAATTTGCGGAAATTAAGATTTTCTTTGATTAAATGCGTAATCTGCCTCTATTGCTGCGTCCGATATTTTGCTATAAATTGACCTCTTTCGTTTCATTTATTTTCAACACTCCTATAATCTTCTTTCTTATTTCATACATCCCAATAGATTGTGAAAATGCTTAATCCAGTTCTGATTCTTGATATTTTCCTGGCTATCGTATCCTTCATTCTTCTTTTTCATCTGCCACCAGAGGAAGTTATTTTCTTCTACTATTACCTTGGGGTTATAGTGTTTTTCATTCTCCCGTGTCTTTATATTGCTATACGCATTGATATACACGGTTTGTAATTTCGGGGTTGTTATCGGGCTTTATGTTCTCCATTATATTTCGGAGCTTCATGCTTTCGTTTTCTCTTCCCGGCCTTAAGTCAAGCGATTAATGGTCCAGAATTCGTAGGTATGAATTTCAGAATAAACATAATTAATGTTCTAAGAAAGAAACGGTAATGGCACAATCTGACTTGTCAAATTACCAGAATATCCGGAAAAGACCAAATCATCAAGAAAATATTTTCTTGATATGTTTAGAGGTTAAATAGAATAAAAGAGTTATGTAACATGGTTTATGATGAGGGTGTGATCTGTGAACCTTTGTCACGTTCCATTAGAAACTCAACATGACTTACTGTAATATAATCACGTTGATCAAGTGTCATTACATTATACTAACTCATGCTTCAGTTCCCAACATTACTTCAAAACATCCATTTTTTTCGAATTTTTTTAGATTTTAGAAATTAAAATAGTTTCTTTTATGATGTAACACAGATAGCGCGAAGAGGTAATGATTTCAGATAAGAATGGTTTAAAAAAAATATCTTCAGAAATATGGAGGATATTTATAATGGGAGATACGATGATATCTTAGAATATTTAAGATAAGATGATGATGAAGAATATTGTCCGCAAAGGTTTTAGTGTAAGGAGCAAGGTATTCTTTAATGATTTCAGCAGACTCTGAATCATTTGGATTCTTTGAAGGTAGATTTAGTCTTTGTGATTTGTCCACAGCCTCCTTCATGGTCTGCTCAATCCGTTTTTCAATTCCAAACCTTCTCTTTTTCTCTGCTTTACCACCATACTATTCTTTATCATCAAACTTTTGACTGTTAAGGTCGTTTACAGTTTTTGCTGCTTCATCAACATTTTTCCAAAATTCGGAGAACTAGTTTCGTAGTTTGGGGTGTTTTTCAGAAACTTCACATTCGAAGTATGTAAGTCCAGGAGGTAGACGTTATATGTACATATAACTGTTGGCGTAGACGTGCTACAAGATTTCAAGATACTGATTGCTAATTCCCGATAGTTGGTATGACAATTGCCGTTACAAGATGTGGATGAGTACATGATATGGTTTCAATGAGTATAAAGATTTTTCGGAAGGTCAAAGATCAATGAAGTTGTTGGTAAATTTACTGCTAATGTGGTGAAACATGAAAGGTTCCCTGATAACAAAAACGTATATGCCAAAGTTACAAGTCTGAAAGGTCGTCGTTGACTGATTGAACGATTGATAATACTGGATACTTTGAAAAGGAATTGCAAGGTTATTTTCGGTAAAAACAATGCTAAAGGATTTATCACAGATACGTGTTAAAGTTTTACTTAGGTTTCGAGAGCTTTCCAGATGTATGATTATAAGTACAAATCTTTCTTCTCGTAGATATCGTGTAGTTGGTTTGTCTTCTCGTTTGTTCATTAGTTGAAGTGTTTCCAAGAATTTCGATGGGTTTGAACGCAAAATGTAATCATATGATGTTCTAGTACTGTTCTGAATTCAAAGCATGGTTTTCGAAGCATGATTTTGAAAGATGTAGGAATCTAAGAGTGATGTTTTTCGTTTAATCTTGACTTGGATTCTGATCTATCGAAATCAGAATATGAAATTGAATGAAAATGGTTATTCTGCGATGAACAGATACGTATATCTATAGGTTTGAGCAGTATAGTTAATGATTGCTGAATCAGAATTGAAGAATGTATAGTGTAACATATTAATGTGGAATTTATATATTTCTAGGGTATTACCTACCCATTAAAATATTCTCATCATTAACAGTTTGTACAAAAGGATTTTCAATTATAATCTTTATGAAAATATATGTATGTATATTTCCTTCAGATGTAATATAGATTTAATGAGTTATTAAACTCATTTGATTTTCGGTTGGAACTAGAAACGAATAATCTCTTCTATATTAAAGATTACATAATCGTCGCAGGATATTTCTCCAATGAAGTTATGAATTAATACTTCATCGTTTATAGTTATTAGTATTCTTCGGTGTCTACGGTGCGTATGAGGTTGATACTCGTGGGACAGATTGTGAAGTTGAGGTTTGCGATGCAGATGTTGTTGGTGATGGTAATGGTACTGTTGGTGTTGTTGTCGGTGGTACTGTTGATGCCGGTGATGCTGCTGGTGTTTGTAACCTTTGCACCATATTCTCCAAAGCCACTACCCGAGCACGAAGCTCGTTGACTTCTTCTACTACACCAGGATGATTGGCGGTTCGGACGAGTGGATGAATAAGATCCAGAATTTGAGAGAGTATATGATCATGACGAGATATTCTGGAGATGAGAGAGAAAATGGTATCACGAACAGGTTCGCCGGTAAGTGCTTCAGGTTCTTCGCCAAGAGGGCAATGTGGTGGATGGAAGGGATCGCCTTCTTCTTGTCTCCAATAATTAAGTAGGCTACGAACCCATCCCCAATTCATCCAGAATAGATGATGGCTAATTGGTTGATCCATTCCGGTTACACTGTCTTCGGAATTCAGGTGAATATCCATATCGGAATAGCTGTCAGTGTTTGAACTAGATATGGGATCCATCTTGTATAAATAGGGAGATGATTTTTTTTATATGAATTAGATTATAGAATTTAGTTTGGTATTCTTCAATACATAATTTACATATGTATATATAATACCAAATTCCATAAATCACGGAGAAATTTTCGGAAGATATCAGGAAAAGTTTACAGTAATAGATACGCTAAGATATGAATTTTTGTCTATACACTATTTATGCAATAAATGCAGGAAAACGTGTCTAGACTTAAGAATGATAAGCATGTAATTTTCGATAAGAAATGATAAGCAAAACTTTTAACTTGCAGACACGGTCGAAGTCCAGACTTACTAATGCATCTTAACAACTATCAGTTAGACACATTCATGCAAGACCTGATTCGCTAGGACCAACGCTCTGATACCAACTGTGACGATCGCTCCAAATCCATATGGACGAACACGTCATTCATTGATTTCATTGCGAGGTATTTGACCTCTATATGATACATTTTGTAAACATTGCATTCTTTTGAAAAGGCACACCATAAATGAATATTTAAATCAAAGGTTTTTGACATCTGATGATTTCTACATATAGACAATCACCATGAATAATAGTTTACAACATTATTTCCGTTGACAATGCAGTCAAAATAAAATACATGGTGATGATTTGGTGAATGCAGCTTTTCCTTGAAAAATGTGTCATATAAGACTCCATGCACATAGCTTGTCTAACATCTAAGCAAACAGCGGAAGACTTCTAGGAAACCTGAGAATAAACATGCTAACAAGTGTCAACACAAAGGTTGGTGAGTTCATAGTTTTAATGTTTCGTATAATCTGTATATAAAGATGGATCACAAGATTTCAGTTGTTTCATCCAGAAACGTTTATCAATAGATTATATAAAAGTGGATCACAAGATTTCAGTTGTTTCATCCAGAAACGTTTATCAAAATATTCTACGAAATTGAGCACCCTGGTAACTAAACTTTAACGTATATATAATTTGTACCCTTTGTATAATCATCTTAATAATACACGCAAACCAACGTGTACGCTTCTCAAATAGCATACGTCCGTTAAAAGGCTAGTGCTCTAGCTCGGACAGGGATATCAAGCCCTATGGATCCATATACTACTACTCGCGCCCACCAGTTCTTATAACCGGCAGTTACTAGTTACCAAAGCTAAGGGATTTTCGGTTCAAACTCAGTGTAGAATTTAATATGTACTTGTATCCATTGTGTTTAAAATAAAGTGCATGTATTCTCAGCCCAAAAATATATATTGCAAAAACAATTAAAAAGGGATCAATGAAACTCACGCATATAAATATTGTATATCGGTTAATAAAGCAGTTGCATGTATTCTCAGTCCAAAAATATTTAAAGTATTTAAAAAGGGATACTATAAACTCACACAAATCAGTTTTAGTTTTTGTATCCATTTAGTAAAACAATTTATAAAACTGCGCATGTATTCTCAGCCCAAAAATATATTGAGTAAAAGGGATCATATGAAACTCACACAAAATCAGTTTTAGTATTTGTATCCATTTAGTAAAACAGTTTATAAAACTGCGCATGTATTCTCAGTCCCAAAAATATATATAAAAAGGGAGTAATGAAACTCACTGTTTTATATTGATATACAATATTGCAGGAAAGCACGTAGACGCATTGGATATAATAAGCACGAGGTTTGATTCACAAAAATACCCCCGAATATTACCCATAACCTCCTTGGCAATAACCCATATTTTCCTTAGCTCTAGCTTTCTCGGAAACTCGTTTTGAAAAATTACTTGGACAGCACTCCGTCGTAATATTTTATGTACATTATTATTTTTGTATCGCAAAAATAATAACACTAATAATAAAAATAATAAGATTAATAATAATCTTATTATTAATAATAATAATAATAATAATAATAATAATAATAATAATAATAAAATAAATAAATACGGAGTAAAAATAATATATGTGTGTGTGTGATTTATCTGGCCAAAACTCGAGAATTTATAGCACTTGGCCTGAAATCTGGAGTCATGCGACTCGCATGGAAATGGCCTTCTGGCCATGCGACTCGCATGAGGACCAGGGAAAACTCACATTGTTTTTGTCCTAACATTTGTCGACATAATAAAATATAAATATAATATATATAATTTAAATTAATTAATTATATATTATATTAAATTCACGTGCATAGTTGACTTGTAATTTTTGTTCCGATAAGTCGTACGTTGTCACTCGACTTATGTCCCGGTTCCGGTTTTTCGAACGCCCTTTCGTACGCTGAGAAAACTTGTACTTTACGTTTCGTGAATCGTACCTTTGTCAAAATATAGTCTTAAATCATCCATAAAATATACCACTGTAGCAAAGTTAATTTTTACTGTAGCAATTCACTGTAGCAAAGTCAATTTCACTGTAGCAAATAGTGATTTTCAAAAACACTGTAGCATTTTGAGTAATGTGGCAATTTGAAAACACTGTAACAAATTAGTGTTTAACTGGTTCATCTTAAACGCTTTAGTTAACTTATCTAAATATCAATTGAATCAATAAACGAATGTTACTATCGTTTATTATATATATGTATATATCTTTTTAATATACATAAATCAGTTTTTAAATACACATTGGAAGTTATTTATAAATAAATTTTAATAATAAATATTTCAACTTATCATATACATTCAAATAGATATTTAAACCAATAAGTTTAATGTACGGTATCAAACAATTAATACATTGTTACCTTTTCATGTTATAGTATATATGTATCTATTTACATATAATTGTTCGCGAATCGTCGAAAACAACCGAAGGGTATTTAAATATATAAAAGTAATTCAAAAATTTTGAGATTCAGTTTTACAGACTTTGCTTATCGTGTCGGAAATGTTAATCATACAAAGATTAAGTTTAAATTTAGTCGAAATTTTCGGGTCATCACAGTAATGGTTAAGGGGTGTTACGAGTTATTCGAGAGGTCACGGGTTCGAGCCCGGGCAGTGGCGTTATTTTTTTTAAAGGTTTTAAGGTAGCACTCTATTATTATTATTATTATTATTATTATTATTATTATTATTATTATTATTATTATTATTATTATTATTATTATTATTATTATTATTATTATTATTATTATTATTATTATTTTTATTATTATTATTATTATTATTATTTTTATTATTATTATTATTATTATTATGATTAAGATTATTTTTCTAACTAAAATTATTATCATTAGTATTATTATCATATTTATTATTATTATTATTATTATTATTATTATTATTATTATTATTATTATTATTATTATTATTATTATTATTATTATTATTATTATTATTATTATTATCATTATTAGTATTATTAATAATATTATCATCATTATTATTAAAATGCTTATCATATTTAGTTAGTAGTAAAATTATTATTTTTATAGTTATTATTATTATCAGTATTATTATTATTATTATTTATCATTGTTACTAAAAGTATTACTTTAATAAAAATTATCAAAAATTATCATTTTTATTAAAACTATCTTTTTATGAAAAATTAACATTATTATTAAAGTTATTATATTTACTAAAATTTCATTTAGAGTATTATTATTATCGTAAATATTATTTTAATAAACAAATGACATTTATATAAATATATTTTACATCTATATTAATATTATTTTACTAAATAAATATTATGTATATAAAAATATAATCGTAAGTAAGATTACAAAATAAGTATGTATTAATCATATTAACAATTTTCATACGAATATTCATATATAACAAATTAGGTATCTTTAATATAATACTAACCAAATATATTAATATAACTATATAAATATTAATCATTCTAAATATATATACACAAATTAAATATATATATATATATATATATATATATATATATATATATATATATATATATATATATATATATATATATATATATATATATATATATATATATACAATATAAGTTATAATATATGAATTTGTTAAATTACGATTATATATATATATATATATATATATATATATATATATATATATATATATATATATATATATATATATATATATATATATATATATATATATATATATATATATATATATATATATATAATGATATAGGTTCGTGAATCCGAGGACAACTCTGCACTTGTTCAGTGCCATCCTATGCATATTTACTACAAACTATCGTATCGTATTGTGAGTTTTCATAGTTCTTTTTTTTTTCATAGCTCCCTTTTAATATTTTTGGGCTGAGAATACATGCGTAACTTTTATAACTGTTTTACACGCTAGACACAAGTACCAACTGCTAAACCTATGCTATACCCGGCTATGTCCGACTAAGTCCCTACAATGATATTTTTAATTGCTCGATGAACGCATTCTTAATTATTGGGGATAGGCCTATCGGGAGTAACGTCCCCGATACATTTGACCAAGTCTTTGTATTACTTAATAATGAAATTAAACTGACAAGTATAAACTACAACTTGTCTTGGGGCAAACTTGAACGTTTAGTCTAAATATCACGCACTGGCATAACTTTTTGATCCTGCGGGAGATCAACTTGACTGGATCTGAGTGATCTACTTATGAAAATAAATGTTGTGTTCTAACACTATTACTGAAATCATTATTTATGACAAACCTATGAACTCACTCAACCTCGTGTTGACTTTTTAAGCATGTTTATTCTCAGGTACTTAAGTATTGCTTCCGCTGTTATCTGCTGCTTTGATGATGATTGCTTGCTATGCTTGGAGTCATGCATTTCATATCATATCAATTAAAGACATTTAATGCATTATTCATTAAATACAATGTAATCTATTTATCTTCCGCTACAAAACTCAATAAAACGTCTCATATAGAGCCGTTCTCGTTTATACAACTGTGATTTGATATATTTAGTGACGTTATTCTTCCAGGCCCTAACTGGGGATGTCACAGATTAGTATCAGAGCAGTTTGTTGTAGAGAACTAGGATTGCATTTTATGTGTGCCTTATACAATTAGGTACCTTAGCAATGTAGGACTACAACTTTTCTTGACCATAGTGCCTTTACTTGTTGCCTTTAACTGTTAAATGCTACATTATACTTTAGAAACTTTACTTATCTTAGAATGCCAAGCCAATCTAAGAACTCTGCTCACTTTCCTAAGTACTATCCAATTCCGCCACCGCATTTAAATGCAACACCATGATTTCAGAAATTCTTGACATTCCTATGTCATTTATCATGGTTTTGTGTATTACATATGTATTACATGAAATATTATCCTTGATTTTTGAAACTCCTATAATTGTTACTATTCATACTCAAATGTATATAACTCCCTGTTATATATATCGTACCTATATGCCTTATGCCTTTATGCATCGGTTTGCGAACCGGAAAATGTCATTGGGTTATCACAATATACGAATTGAAAGTCTTTAATCGAAAGATTATTAGATTACATACTTATCATTTTATGATCTCGACACGTCATACTGCCATTATTGGAGTATAGACACATCATATCTTATTATATCTTATCATAACTATCTCAATAGACTTTGTCTAATACTTTTCCTAAATTTCCTCCGTAAATTACGAAAATCTTGTTGCTACAAATACGTATACAAGGAGACGAATATATCATTCAATATTCAACACCCATTTCATATCAAACCCTAATTCCAAACACATAATATGGATTCTTCGAACTTCTTGAGCTCCAATAGCAGCGTAACCGGAATGAACCAAACAATTAGCCATCATCTATTTTGGATGAATTGGGGGTGGGTTCGTAGCCGACTTAACCAATGGAGGTAAGAAGAAGGTGATCCCTTCCACCAACCGAATTCACCACTTGGCGAAGAACCTGAAGCCCTTACCGACGAACCGATCCGAAACACCATTTTCACCCTCATTTCTAGAACAGCTCGCCACAATTATATAATATCTAGAATTCTAGATCTTATTCGTCCCCTTGTCCAAACCGCCAATCATCCCAGTATAATAGAAGAAGTTAACGAGCTTCGCGCTCGAGTTGTGGCTCTGAGAATATGGTGCAATATCTACAAGCATCAGCAGCACCAGCAGCACCAGCAGCATAACCAGCACCACCAGTACCATCAGCATCACCACCAACAGCATCAGCTTCAACAACAACATTCGCATTCCACGCCTCAACATCACACTCGGTACCTCGGATATCAACATCATACGCTCATAAATACCGAGGAATATTAGTAATAATGAGTTAAGATGTATTGACTCATTCTTCCCGAAGAATTATATATGTATACTTTATATATATATATATATATATATATATATATATATATATATATATATATATATATATATATATATATATATATATATATATATATATATATATATATATATATGGTTTAATAAATCATTTCGTACTAAGCTATTACGTGTGAATCTTAACTAGTATGTACTACTTGGTTAATTCATATCACTAATATGCTATGATGTACACCCTTCATTAATAACTTAACAATCGTTAATCACTGCTTCAGCACAATAAACTCCATTTCATAATAAACCAAGTGTATTATTCAAATACATGTTTGATTTTACACTTATGTTTTTCGATGTACTCGAAGCTTTCTAGAAAACATCATTCATGCCTTGTGAATTTCACAAGAATTTCACGAGCATCAACATCATATACCGAGGTATATCAATAACAATGAACGATGAAGTATTGATTCATAACTTCATTAAAGAAATGTTCCGCGACGATTATGTACTATCAAGTTTTGGAGATTATTTATTCCCGTTCCAACCGCAAATCAAATGAGTTTAATATTATATTAACTCATTAAATCTATATTATATCTGAAGCATACATATATGAACGTATATCTTCTCTTTTGTACAAACTATTAATTGTGAAAATATTTTAACGGGTAGGTAAAACCCGAGAAATATTTATATCTCACATTAATATGTTACATCGTACATTCTTCAAATTCTGATTCAATAATCAATAACTATACATCCACAAGATATATGTATCCATTCACTAAAGAACAACCATCTTCATACAAATTCAATTACATATTCTGATTTTGACATATCAGAATTCAAGTAAAGCTTTAGCAGATGTTATCTTTTTAAAGATTACTACATTCATGAATTATATTCATTCGTATTCTATGATGAATTATCACATAAAACCACCGAAATTATCATTCATTACTTTTGAAATCAACAAACGCCTATTCGTCAACCATTAGATCCGTTGACAATTACAATCAGCGTTTAATCATCTAAAAATGAAATTTCTTGAAACCATCACGGATTGATAACCGATGATTCAAATATGGCTGCATTAAATGCAGAGGAAACAGCAAAATTGTAGAAGGTCTTAAGGGCCAAAATTCTGATGATAAAGAATGGTATAAGCTCAGATTTGGAACTGGAAAACAGATTGAGCAAACTATGAAGGAAGCTGTAGACAAATCACAAGGACTAAAACTATAATCCAAGAATCTAGATGATTCGATTTCTGATGGAAATTACAGAAGACAAATAATCTCCTTACGCATTCTAAATCCTTACAGAAGAATTTTCCTCATTATCATTTGATCTTAGAAAATTCTAAGATATCATCATATCTTTCATTATAAATATCCTCGATATTTCTGAAGATATCTTCATAACTAATCTTGTCCAAGATTATTTATCACTTTGCACTATATGTGTTACATCATAAAGGAAACTGTTTTAGTTTCTATAATCTGTAAAATTCAAGTTTAAATTATAAATATTTTGAAGAAGTGTTGGGAATTGAAGCATAAGTTAGTATAATATAATGACGTCAGGCCAACATGATTATATTACAGTAAGTTATGCTAAATTTCTAATGGAAGATGATGATTCATAGACAATACCATCATCATGTTCCATGTTACATAACTCTTTCATTCTATTTAACCTCTAAACATATCAAGAAAATATTTTTCTTGATGATTCGGTCTTTTCCGGATATTCTGGTAATTTGACAAATCAAATTATACTATTACCTTTCCTTTCTGCTTTGTATATTATGATCATTTGAAACTCCATATCTACGAATTCTGGACCATTACTTTCTTTACAAAAGCATGAAGCTTCGACATATAAGGGGAAATACAAAGCCCGATAACAAAACCAAAATTACAAACCGTGTATATCAATAGGTATTACAACGTAAAGACACGGGAGAATTAAAAATATTATAACCCCAAGGGAATAGTAGAAGAAAACAAATTCCTCTGGTGATAAATGAAAAAGAAGAATGACTGTATATATGGTCAAAATAATAACAAGGATCAGAACTGGATTAAGAATTTCCTTAATCTTTTGGAAGTATGAATTGAGGAAGAAAGTATAGAAGTGGTGAAGATAATGAAACGGAAGAAGCTAATTTATAGCAAAATTTCCAAACACAGCGATCGAGGTAATTCACCGCATTTAATCAAAGAAATCACAAAATTCCATAAATACCGGAGAATCAAATCTTATAGATTACGAAGATTTCCTTTAATCCCTTGAATTCTGGAAATCAATCGTGACTACTTCAAAAGTTAAGACAAACATTTAATTTCTCATTCACTCTTTTACGATAGCTTCGTTTATACTCTTCCTATAATCGAATCATTTTATCCATATTATTCAATAGTAATAAAACTTTATTTTTCAACTTATATTCATCATTAAAATATTCTTGTTGAAAACAATGAAGATCTCTACCAAATTTCATGACTGTGATTTTCACGAACTCCTCTCTATTTGTCTGCCCCAATATTGTGGCATAAACGCTCAAGGTTTTAAATGAGCTCAATACTACGTATAACACATTTCATGTATCTAATTTACTGAAATGACTTGTATAACATCATCATTTTAAATGATTTCCTAATTAATAATAAAATGCACTTCATCGAAGAACCTGTAGAAATTATAGTTCGTATGACTTAAACGCTTGAAACAAAATAATATTCTATCCGTTGGAATTCACGAAAGGCCCCGAGCATACCTGGGAACGTGAAGACCAAATAAAACGTAAATATCCTTGTCTATGTATGAACAACACCGATTGATGGCAACAACTAAATTTCGGGACAAAATTTCTCTTAACAGGTAGGTACTATGACAACCCGGAAAATTTCCGACTAAATTTAAACCTAACCTCAACAAATTCCACGATTCACGAACAATTATTTGTAAATAATTACGCAATTATTTGATATATTAATAATATCCTTTTAACAATATATCAATAATTAATATCAATATTATTAATTATAATTAAACTTATCATTTTTATTGTCATATTAATATTGTTATCATCAATATTATAATTAGTAATAATATTATGATTACTAATATTAACATTAATATTATTCATTCATAAGTATTATTATAAAAATATCATTTATTATTAATGATATTATTATTATTAACATAATTATTAACAGATATCATTACTCTTGTTATTTATATTATTGTTGTATTAAAAGTAGTATTATTATTATAATAATAATTATTAATACAATTATTATTATTAATATAATTATTATTATTAGAATTATTATTATTAATATTAATTATTAATATCAATTAAAAAATTAATAATAATAAAAGTTAAAATCAATGTACTAGAATTATATATATGTTTTCTTAATTAACCACGATCTGCAATCCATTTCTTTTTATTATTTTTTTAGCCATCGTGCTATATATTTTTTTTAATTACCTGCTTCCTATTTTTTTATTTATCGTGATACCTGCACGTTTCTTTCTACTGGTTATGTTTTTGTTTCTGTCTACCACAATCATGCTATAACATTAGTTTTCTGCAATCACAATTGAAGAACACATAATTTTTTCCCTTCAAACAACATCGATACCTCTGTTTTCTTTTATTTTTCCAAAACTTTGAATTCGAAAATAATTTAAAAAAGTAATAATACAGGATTGTTAGGAATCTCCTATACAATCTATCTGGAAAGTTTCATCCTTCAATTCATTGAATTGAATTCGAATTTAAGAGTCAAAGTAAATTTTTTAAAAAGTCAACCGTTGTGTTCATCATCAAATTCGATCTCTATTTGTTGTTTCTAGTTAAATTGATGATTGGAATAGTTTCTAGGATTGATTTTAAATATACTTCGTGTTTTAATCTTTATCTAAAACATTCTCAAAATCAAAAAGCAATTTAAAAAAAAAAAAAAACAAACAGCGACAGCAGCAGCTGCTACTGCTATACCATTTTTTTATTACCCACTACAGAACGTTTCTAATTCAAGTCCAAATCCAAATTAGTAAAAAATGTTATGATTTTGATTTAGTTCCTGGTCAATCGAATTGAAGAAGTAGATTATATAAAGAGATAGTTAGATACGGGTTATATATATATTTGGGGAGAGATATAAAACAGAAAAACTCAGGTAGTGTAATGGTTAGGGGGTGTTACGAGTTATTCGAGAGGTCACGGGTTCGAGCCGGGCAGTGGCGTTATTTTTTTAAAGGTTTTAAGGTAGCACTCTATTATTATTATTATTATTATTATTATTATTATTATTATTATTATTATTATTATTATTATTATTATTATTATTATTATTATTATTATTATTATTATTATTATTATTATTATTAAGATTATTGTTCTAACTAAAATTATTATCATTAGTATTATTATCATATTTATTATTATTATTATTATTATTATTATTATTATTATTATTATTATTATTATTATTATTATTATTATTATTATTATTATCATAAGTAGTATTATTAATATTATCATTATTATTATTAAAATGCTTATCATATTTAGTTAGTAGTAAAATTATTATTTTTATAGTTATTATTATTATCAGTATTATTATTACTATCATTGTTACTAAAAGTATTACTTTAATTAAAATTATCAAAAATTATCATTTTTATTAAAACTATCTTTTTATGAAAAATTAACATTATTATTAAAGTTATTATATTTACTAAAATTTCATTTAGAGTATTATTATTATCGTAAATATTATTTTAATAAACAAATGACATTTATATAAATATATTTTACATATATATTAATATTATTTTACTAAATAAATATTATGTATATAAAAATATAATCATAAGTAAGATTACAAAATAAGTATGTATTAATCATATTAACAATTTTCATACGAATATTCATATATAACAAATTAGGTATCTTTAATATAATACTAACCAAATATATTAATATAACTATATAAATATTAATCATTCTAAATATATATACATAAATTATATATATATATATATATATATATGTATATGTATATATATATATATATATATATTCAATATAAGTTATAATATATGAATTTGTTAAATTACGATTATATATTAATATATATATATAAATGATATAGGTTCGTTAATCCGAGGACAACTCTGCACTTGTTCAGTGCCATCCTATGCATATTTACTACAAACTATCGTATCGTATTGTGAGTTTTCATAGTTCTTTTTTTTCATAGCTCCCTTTTTATATTTTTGGGCTGAGAATACATGCACAACTTTTATAACTATTTTACACGCTAGACACAAGTACCAACTGCTAAACCTATGCTATACCCGGCTATGTCCGACTAAATCCCTACAGTGATATTTTTAATTGCTCGATGAACGCATTCTTAATTATTGGGGATAGGCCTATCGGGAGTAACGTCATCGATACATTTGACTAAGTCTTTGTATTACTTAATAATGAAATTAAATCGACAAGTATAAACTACAACTTGTCTTGGGGCAAACTTGAACGTTTAGTCTAAATATCACGCACTGGCATAACTTTTTGATCCTGCGGGAGATCAACTTGACTGGATCTGAGTGATCTACTTATGAAAGCAAATCTTGTGGTCTAACACTATTACTGAAATAACTATTTATGACAAACCTATGAACTCACTCAACCTCGTGTTGACTTTTTAAGCATGTTTATTCTCAGGTACTTAAGTATTGCTTTCGCTGTATATCTGCTGCTTTGATGATGATTGCTATGCTTGGAGTCATGCATTTCATATCATATCAATTAAAGACATTTAATGCATTGTTCATTAAATACAATGTAATCTATTTATCTTCCGCTACAAAACTCAATAAAACGTCTCATATAGAGTCGTTCTCGTTTATACAACTGTGATTTGATATATTTAGTGACATTATTCTTCCAGGCCCTAACTGGGTACGTCACATTTGCTATTATGTCAGACATGTTGAACTTGTTGGGAATCTTCCTTAAATCCTTACTAGGATACAGTATCTTAACACCAGTGTGAGGAACGTTCAACAAGTTTGAGAATTCCTCCATGGTCCACTTATACTGTTGTTCAAAGAGGCTAGAGTGAACAAATCTCTTCTTACTATCTTCTAAGGCCACGTTGGCATAAAATTCACGCACCAATTGAGGACAAAAATAATCCCCGATGTCCAAGAAAGCTTGCCATCCAATTTATTCCCAACGGTTATAGGTCTGTTGAGTCGCAATGACCTTTTGTTTCACTAGAATGGGTCGTTCACTAGCTAGAAGTCTCCTACGGTCGATGTTAAACATCCATTGCCCAACAAAAAAACCACCTGACATTCTTATACAAACTACAAGCACTAGTATTAGATAGGCATAACAAAAATTACCAGAAACCTAAAATTCATGCAAATCAAACATAAAATTGCACCATCGGTCCAATTGAATGACCATCGATCGATGGAGTAGACCATCGGGTCAATGGTATAGACCTACGGCAGTTGGTCTAAACAAAACCATAGAATTTCACCATCTGATCAACTTAGGGACCTACGGCCGAGGGTGACGACCTACGGCCGAGGGTGACGACCTACGGCCGAATGTAACACTCCATCGGTCGAGGGTCCGAGACCTTCGGCCGAGGGTAGTTCATCAGATCTGTCCCAATTAAAATTCCTCTTTTTCATCAAATCAATGTAATTTCGATTGAAAACCAGTAGATAGGCAACAGAACAAACCGATTAACATATACAAAACCATCGATTTCATCTAAACAACTTAAATATCAACAAATTAAACATTAAGGGTTTTAACTTTTCATACCCAAAATCAATGAAAACTAACAAATGAAATCGAGTTAGATTACCTTGTATACGGCGCTGGAATCACGATGAAAAGATGTACTAAACAACCTTTTAAAAACTCCTATCGCTTAACACTCAAAATCAATAGCAAAAATCTCTCTAAAAGCACAAAGTGACTGACCCGATTGAGTCTGGGTCTTTTTATATCCTTTAAGTGACCATCGGTCGATTGTCTAGTCCTACGGCCTGATGGTCTTTACAATCGGACGATCTTCTTTTCCTACGGCCGGAGGTCTGGACAGTCGACCGGTAGTCTAGCCTTTGAGAAATTTTGAAATTTAAGATTTTTCAAAATCAACATTTACATTCCTTTTTCACATCAACTCCCCCTGGGACTGATCTCTACAGTATAAAATTAAACACGCTTTGTTCCTTTAAGCTCCAAACAGCTTATTTTCAAATTTAAAGAAAAACACAGATTTCCTTTCACAGTGAACCTTTCCAAGAACTGAGTTGCTAAGCTTAATAATCAAAACAGAAATGCACATGCAACTAACTTATAAATGCAAATATTTTGGATTTTTCAAATATGTATGCATATGCAGAATTTACAAAGTAAAATACTGTACAAGATCTAGTGTGTCATGAGGCATTTGATGTTATTAGCATAAAAACAAGTGATACTGCTTATCATGAAGCACACTAAGAAGAACATAACACATGTTTTTGTGAGTTGACATATCAAATTGATTTAATCTTTTGATTTGGGGATCAGAACTGAACTATGTTGTCATGCTATTCCATAATTCATTCATTAGCATATTTAATAAAGCATATACAGAATAACTTTCAAATATATCAATAAACCTTTACCAACTTTCACCCTAGACATCAATGATCACGTTAAATTAATTATTGATTTAACATTTTTCAATGTTAGATTTTGATCACAAAGTCAGTCCTCATTTTAGATCGTACGATGTTTCAGGTAGAACAATTGAGCACAAATATATTGACACTGTCCTCTTATCACATCAATGTACTTTCAATTTGAATGAACAAAACCATCTCACGATGTTTCTAGCAACCCTGTCAGCCATGAGCTTCTACCTTAAACTTATACCTTTCGTTTTAGATAGCCTTGCTTATCTCAAATTTATTGCATACTTTGAAAATACGCATACCAGTCGCTATAAACCCCATACTTGAACGAAAATCGTATAATGTGTGATGTTAGATGGATGGCAGTGATATATATTTGAGTGATGGAACGCTAAGATACCTTCCAGAAGATATTCCCTGCTATCCAGGCCAATAGGTACAATCCCATAACATAGACAAAAGATGTAAAGTCCACCAAATTAGTGATGTGAACTGGATGATTTAAGTTCTCTATATTTGATGATCTGATAAATTTCTCCCCCTCGGATGTAGATAACTGAATCTTTCAAGTAGTTCTTTGATTAAAACATATGTTGTCTCCGACTTAGATAACGTAAGTGTAACGACCCAACCCGTTATCCAACCGAATACGCAGCAATTTTTTTTTATTACGTAAGGGTGCGCGGCGCGCAACCCTTGTTGTGTGCGGCGCGCACAGAGCCCAACAGCTTATGTCCGGATTTTCCATTTTTCGTTTAATGATCTCCCACTTCCCGACACTTTTAGACGAAACGGTTTTCACAACACAGTATAATAAGTAAAACTAACACGTTCCAATAATAAAATGAGTTTTACGACACCAAGCCCACATCGGCCGTTTTACGACTTTCATACAAAATACAAGTTTATGACCACATGATTTTTACCACAAAATAAAGACCGAGCATGGTGATTGGGGATACGCTACCCAATCCTAATCGAATCCAAAAGCAAGATCTTCTAAAGTAACCTACGCGAGTCCACTAGTTCCCACGCTTACCCGAGCCACTGCATCTATGCAAATCTATAAAAAAAAGTAAACAACGAGAGGGTAAGCTAACGCTTAGTGAGTGAGAATATACTACATACATATATATGCATAAAATGGACACGCCACACAAATAATCAAATAATACATACCGGAGCATCCACGTATAAGGCAAACTAAGCATACCGTTCAACCGCTATATAACAAGCTAATAATCAACAAGTAAGTTCACCAATGACGATATGAACAACTCCAACAAGCTACACCCGGAGGGTTAGCTACATCACAACAATACAATGATATATATATATATAACAAAGTGTAAACCGCCCAATGTTAACCCCTTAACCCAATACCAAATGAAGATTGGCCGAACTACACGAGCCTTAGTAAATCCGCATCCACACGAGACTACTATCTTCAATATCACAACAACATCGAGGTTGGCCGAACTACACGAGCTTTAGTGAATCCGCAACCACACGAGATCACTACTTCAATAAGATGACCGAACTACACGCGTCATCGTGAATCCGCAACCACACATGATCCACTTCTCCAATCAAAACTCACGGTCACGGGATTATAAAATTCACCACATCAGGGTTATCCACAACACAACTCAATATCAACCCTTCACCATTGGGGTTATATAATCCACATCACAAGCACATGTGATAACGTACACACGAAGTGTGCACCTCGCCAAAGGTGGTCAACCAAAACGCACAACCATGCCAATTGGACCTATTACACAAGTCCATCAAATCCACCTATATGTGAAGTGAGCTCTTATAACCGAGAACCACTTCACCCGACCCGCACCCATCCTACACATACATATGCACATAGGATATTAACACTCACCTTGTCGTCTTGATGAATGCTACCGAATAATCCGCAACTCGCCGATGAAATATACCTATTTAAATATCACAATACAAGTAACACACTTAGAGTGGATTTACAAACCAACTCAAAACGACACTTAGTGCAATTTCGACCAATTGCACTTCCAAGCACGAAATGCCCCCAAACTAACCAATAATCACTAACACTAGTGACAATGGTCCTAATATGCCAAATTAACCCAATCATAAGTGTTAAACACTTATCATTCTCAAAATCACCCATAAACCCTAATTTTGACTCAATTCAAAATTAGTCTTTCAAATACACTAAAATGGGTTCCAACACTTCCATAATCACCAAACCTAGTGATTAAACCCCATTCCAAGTCCTAAATCATGGCCAAGTCGGTTTCCAACCCAAAACCCACAAACAACAACAACAATAAACCCGATTACTAGCAACACTAAACTCACTTCATGTGTTTAAATGGGTTTCTCAACAATTTAAGTTCAAACCCTAACTTGAATATCAAAATCAAACAATGAAATTCGGAGTTAGAACTTACCACAACAACCAAAACGTAGCTAGAAACGAGGTGAATAACTGTAACACTCGAGCTTTTGATCAATTCAAGCTTCTTCTTCTCCAAAACCCTAAATCTCTCTCTAGAACTCTATATATATATCTCTCTCTCTCTAAAATAGTTGAGAGTATTTATGGATGTGAAAGTGATCCAAAGTTGGATCCAAACAAGCTGATATGGCTTCAAATCCATCCCCAAGTGAAAAGACCAAAAATCCCCTCATTTAAATCTAATTAGAAAAAGACAGAAATCTGTCGCAGGCCACGTGCGCGGCGCGCTCCCTTAAGTGTGCGCGGCGTGCACACATGTCTGAGCAGATTCTGAGCTTTTAATTTTACACCACGCTCTACCCACTATACGTACATCATTCTTAAGCTATGTACCTTTAATATTTGGGTCTTAGAATCGATCACGTCCTCGTGATCCTCGTCACGTAACCAACCGGACCCACACTCAATGGTCCTCAAACATACGTTCCAAACCGACTTCTACCATAATTATCATAAACTCGAAGATTAATCCCTTTACCAAATACACACTTGCGCGCATTCTGGAACTCGCAATGCGCACAATATCCGAAAACTACCACAATCGCTTAACATACGCGAAAACATCATGTTTTCTTCCAACTTCTCTAGGAAATTCCTCTCAATGAATTGCCCTTACCACTAGATCGTCACTCACGACTTATCAAATCCGCAAATCCGAGCACTAAAACTTGCTCAATCCCTCACATCGGGAAAAACTCAACCAATCTCTTACTGAGATATCAACCCTTAGCGTACCCTTGCCAAGTACAATGCTAAAAGCAACCAAGTCCCAACCTAAGGTCAACAACCAAAAAGATGAAGACCGAACAAAAACGAATCCTTACGGATACGCTTACCACATAACATCTCTTGTAGTGCGTAATACAACCAATTCGCAACTATCGTAACATCATAAGCAATGGCTAAAACCGATAGCGCCCAAAATGACTATGGCAACGCAAAACCTAAGGTGTACAAAATCGACTATTGCCACACCCGTAACAACATGTGAGCGAAACACGGCTATCGCATCACTAATCACACAACATGGTCCTCATGAACCCACCATTGGTGTATAAAACAACCAATAGTTCTCAACACAAATCACATGAACGCTGGCCAAAACTACATGCGCCTTAGTGAATCTGCACCACACGCGACTCACCACCTCCACCGCAACAACAATCTAGATTGGCCGAACTACACGAGCCTTAGTAAATCCGCATTCACACGAGACTACTATCTTCAATATCACAACAACATCGAGGTTGCCCAAACTACACGAGCTTTAGTGAATTCGCAACCACACGAGATCACTACCTCAATAAGATGATCGAACTACATGCGTCATCGTGAATCCGCAACCACACGTGATCCACTTCTCCAATCAAAATCCATGGTCTTGGGATTATAAAATCTACCACATCGGGGTTATCCACAACACAACTCAATATCAACCCTTCACCATTGGGGTTATATAATCCACATCACAAGCACATGTGATAACGTACACACAAAGTGTGCACCTCGACAAAGGTGGTCAACCAAAACGCACAACCATGCCAATTGGACCTATTACACAAGTCCATCAAATCCACCTATATGTGAAGTGAGCTCTTATAACCGAGAACCACTTCACCCGACCCGCACCCATCCTACACATACATATGCACATAGGATATTAACACTCACCTTGTCGTCTTGATGAATGCTACCAAATAATCCGCAACTCGCCGATGGAATGCACCTATTCCAATATCACAATACAAGTAACATACTTAGAGTGGATTTACAAACCAACTCAAAACGACACTTAGTGCAATTTCGACCAATTGCACTTTCAAGCACGAAACGCCCCCAAACTAACCAATAATCACTAACACCAGTGACAATGGTCCTAATATGCCAAATTAACCCAAATGAACTAAATTCTAAATAAAGCCAAATTTACTGAAGTATTATTATATTCTATTAAAGAATAATTAGATGAGTTGGATAAATATCCAGATCTTTGAGACCCATAAACCCTAATTTTGACTCAATTCAAAATTAGTCTTTCAAATACACTAAAATGGGTTCCAACAATTCTATAATCACCAAACCTAGTGATTAAACCCCATTCCAAGTCCTAAATCATGGCCAAGTTGGTTTCCAACCCAAAACCCACAAACAACAACAATAAACCCGATTACTAGCAATACTAAACTCACTTCATGAGTTTAAATGGGTTTCTCAACAATTTAAGTTCAAACCCTAACTTGAATATCAAAATCAAACAATGAAATTCAGAGTTAGAACTTACCACAACAACCAAAACGTAGCTAAGAATGAGGTAAACAACTTTAACACTCGAGCTTTTGATCAATTCAAGCTTCTTCTTCTCTAAAACCCCAAATCTCTCTCTAGAACTCTCTCTCTCTCTCTAAAATAGTTGAGAGTGTTTGTGGATGTGAAAGTGATCCAAAGTTGGATCCAATCCAGCTGATATGGCTTCAGATTCGTCCCCAAATGAAAAGACCAAAAAGCCCCTCATTTAAATCTAATTAGAAAAAGACAGAAATTTGTCGCAGGCCACGTGCGCGGCGTGCTCCCTTAAGTGTGCGCGGCGCGCACACATCTCTGAGCAGATTCTGAGCTTTTAATTTTACACCACACTCCACCCACTATACGTACATCATTCTTAAGCTATGTACCTTAAATATTTGGGTCTTACAGTAAGAATCCTTGAAGCTTTGTTCAATTCATGATCCATGATTCTCTTGCAGTAATGTGATGCATCATGTTATTTACAACTTTGAATAAACATAACTTGCATATATATATATATATATATATATTTTTTTGATTTTCTGAGGTTGCCTTTTCTCCATGCTATATAAATAAAACATAAATAAAATAAACAAAACAAAATAAGTAAATACAACTATTCATGATGATGCACCACTGTCTTTGACTTTTGTTGTATCTGCACGAAAAATCAATCTTCCGATGTTGAAATCTGTAACCCGATAACGTTGCATTGTACAAACCATTCTGTGTCTGTAATACAAGATTGCACTTCTCAACCCTTCAAGAGAGAATACCTCCCTTTTGGTACCCGACATGTATGTTGTTGATTTTCGGTCCAAGCAATAAAGGTAAATGGAAACAAGTATGCATCCTAGACAAAGTATGCTCACCCTGGGGACTCACCAAAATTATCCTTTGCTACCGAGTATAAATCGTAGTAGGGGATACCTCAACCGTCTGTTGAGTTTCTGAACAATCATTTCTCAGTACATATTCAGTGATAAGTAGGTGACTACCCTCAACCGCTGTAAATTTTTTCATGATTTCCTCATCATGATATTTACTCGTTGTTAGTGTGATCATCTCTATCTAGAATTATGAAGCACCCCGTTCATACCGATTATAAATGATTCACAATATTTGATTTCATTGCGAGGTATTTGACCTCTATATGATACATTTTACAAACATTGCATTCGTTTTTAAAAGACAAACTTTCTTTACATCGAAAGTTGACGGCATGCATACCATTTCATAATACATCCAACTATAATTGACTTAATAATAATCTTGATGAACTCAACAACTCGAATGCAACGTCTTTTGAAATATGTCATGAATGACTCCAAGTAATATCTCTAAAATGAGCAAATGCACAGCAGAAGATTTCCTTAATACCTGAGAATAAACATGCTTTAAAGTGTCAACCAAAAGGTTGGTGAGTTCATTAGTTTATCCTAATCAATTATTTCCATAATTTTAATAGACCACAAGATTTCTATTTTCATTTTTCATAAACATCATCTCATATCAGGCATTTCGCACAAACTGCATAGAGATAAAAATCATTCATATGGATTGAACACCTGGTAACCGACCTTAACTAGATGCATATAGAATATCCCTATCATTTCGGGACATCCTTCGGACATGATAAATTCAAAGTACTAAAGCATCCGGTACGTTGGATGGGGCTCGTTGGGCCCGATAGATCTATCTTTAGGATTCGCGTCAATTAGGGTGTC
Organism: Rutidosis leptorrhynchoides; assembly: GCF_046630445.1. NCBI lineage: Eukaryota > Viridiplantae > Streptophyta > Magnoliopsida > Asterales > Asteraceae > Rutidosis > Rutidosis leptorrhynchoides. The sequence continues at coordinate 458,816,784 of NC_092337.1, read as the reverse complement.
TGTTCCCTAATTCTTAGATTACCAGACTAAAAAGGGGCATATTCGGTTTGATAATCCAACCGTAGAATGTAGTTTCAATTACTTGTGTCTATTTCGTAAAAGAGTTATAAAAGCAGCGCATGTATTCTCAGTCCCAAAAATATATATTGCAAAAGCATTTAAAAAGGGAGCAAATGAAACTCACTATACAATATTTTGTAGTAAAAATATTCATACGACGGAACTGAACAATGCAAGGTTGGCCTCGGATTCATGAACCTATATCATTCATTTATATATCAAAACGTATACTTGTAATCGAACAATTATACATATTATTATTAATGATATAATTTTTATATTAATAACTTATATATTTCATTACTTAATTAAATGAATCTATTTTATATATACAAATATTAATATAGTTAAGTTATATATTAAATATATTTTTATATGATGAATCATTTGTTTGTGAAATTTATAATTATGATAATACTAATATTAGTAATTATAATGATACTATATAATAATAATGATAAAAGTGATAATAAAAATAAAAATAACGATATTAATAATGATAATGATACTAAGTTGTATTATAATAACTATGATAACAATAATTATAATAGTTTTAATAATTCTTTTAAATTAAAATCTTAATCATTTTCATAATAGTATTTATATCTAAAATTTCCATGTTTGTAATCTTAACTGTATTATTAAAACCTTTATATTCATAATCATAATAATCATAATCTTCGTGTTTAATTTATAAACTAATGATTATAGTTTCTTATAACATTAGTTTGTAGTTATAATTATAATTTTTACATGTACTCATATAATCATATCCAATTTCATAACTTATATCATAACATCTTTTATTATACATTTGCATTATTAACATGTTTAATCTTCTTGGAATCCTAATAATAACACTAGCAATAATAATACGATAATAATAATACTAATAATAATATTATAAGTAATGATAATACTAATAGTTTTTAAATATTAATACTAGTAATAATAATGATAATATCATAATTTATGTTAATAATAATAATAAATAATAACAATAAATAAAAACAAAATAAGAGTGTATACCCCTTTGAAATCTTTTTATAAAAATAAATGCCCTGGATCGGGCTCGAACCCACAACCTCTCGCTCCCCAACAACACTCCCTACCATCTGCTCTGTTTCTATTTTTCTGCTTACTTCGTGAATTAATTCCATTTAACCCGTTTATCTGCTCAAGCCCAAAAGCAATTAAGAGCCCAATGAAAAACAATTGGAACACAGCAGTCCATATATATCTTGGCCCAACAGAAAATAATTACACGGCCCAAGTTGCATTTAAAATTGGGCTTTTAGTTTCCTGCTTTAGTTCGATCAGTAAAAAGGAAACACATATGGGATCTTCGTTTTAAAAAAAAATCATATCGTTATCATAACCTCCTATTTACAGGTTCACGTAGACCAAAACATTGTAGAGGTAGCTGCAGTCGTACGCAAACAAACAGCAGTAGAAGTTGCTGTTCGAAAGAGAAAAATAAATAAATAAATAAATAAATGATTGCAGTAACTGTTGGGTGATGGTGGTTGTTGGGTTTTCGGCGAAAATAGAAAAGCGAGTAATTTAATGGCTGTTGTAGTGGTTCATGGCAGTGGTGGTGATGTGTGATCTCATTTGAAACAGGAAGGAGAAACAGAAACTGTAGTGTAGTAGTAGCAATGAATAACATGAGGTACAAATGGTGGCGGTTGATAGTTCATGATGGTGGTGATTCACGGTGGTGGATGAAGAAAGTGGTGGTGATTGGTTGTTGTGGGTTTTAAGTTGGGTGGTGCATGGTGGTCGATCAAAGATGGTTCATGATGGTGGTTTGCTCGATGTTGGAGTGGCCGGAGATAGTGGTGAACGTGGTGGTGATTCATGGTACTTTAAATGAAGGTGGTGGCCAACGATGCAACAATATAACCGACCATCATGACTTATGTGATATAAAGATTAATCGTCTCCAACAACAAATACGAGAGCTCGAGATCCAACTGGAATAGCTAGCAAAAGAGACATAGTATGAACCGAGCGTCTGGAACTAAGGTGAAGAAGATGTCAGTCATGATATCATTAAGGATTTCATAATGAGTTTCAAGAAAAGGAGACGTAATCTAAACTTAGTTTCTGGTTATGAAGTTTGTAATAGTTGTCTTGAACTCTTGATAAAAATATGGGGAAAAAATGAAGGGATTCACAAGTTTTAGAAAAGCTCGAGATCAATTATCAAATGAAGGTTAATGTCCTTCCACTTAGAAAGCATGATCATGAATATATGGCCAGGAAGACTAACAAGTTGTTACCTATCAAAGTCACATAAAAGTATTAATATAATAAAACTAAAGATACACTAAATCTAAATTATTACTCAATATTAAACGTGTGGAAAGAACCCCAGCAGCCTATCATTTGGATTGTTTCTACCGACAGTTTTCACGGGTTGCTAAATCGTACTCCGTTGTTAAATCAGTGGCGGATAAAAAGGTCTCAGAAAAATCCCAAACTTTTAAATTAAATAAATTTATTTATTTTGGTCATTATGGTATAAAATTCGATCCTTAATTTGTTAAATAAAAATTACATCAACTGTCTCTCTCAATTCTGAGTAAAATATAAAAAGTATTAAAACTTAACAAATAGTTCCTAAATACATTTTTTATAAGCCTAAAATTTATAGAACTCATTTTCGTATCACCGTTTATTTTAAAATTACATAAGTTTAAATTTAACTTGCTTAATATCAATCGGAACATTAAACAAGTATTAAAATCATTTAATATTTATTTTTAATATACATTATTTATATAAAGAGATATATTTTAAATAATAATTATAATATCCTATTTTTATTTTATTAATTTTTAATAACAACAAAATATAATACTTCAAATTATATTTCGAATTATTACTTATATATACATACACACATATCTATTTACAATTAATTGTTCGTGAATCATCGAGAGCAGTCGAAGGGTAAATGAATACATGAACACAGTTCAAAGTTTTTGAGATTTCAATATTACAGACTTTGCTTATCGTGTCAGAAACATATAAAGATTAAGTTTAAATTTAGTCAGAAATTTCCGGGTTGTCACAGTACCTACCCGTTAAAGAAATTTCATCCCCGAAATTTGATTGAGGTCGTCATAGATAACAATAAGAATGTTTTCATGATGTATATGAGTTATAAAATAGAGTTTTATCATCATCGAGTAATATAGACAAAACAATTTGATTTTGTGAGGAGTACGAATGAAGTTATCATAAAAGTGTGAAATGAATAATTGTAGATTCGTCTTAACCAGTGACGTAGTTACGGTTGATTTTCGGAATTCAAGGGATTTAGAGAAAATCTTCGTAATAATATTTGATTCTCCGGTGATTAAGGAAATAAGATTTTCTTTGATTAAATGCGATAATCTATTTCGATTGCTCTGTTGGATATTTCACTATAAATCCACTCAGTTCGTTTCCTTTATATTTTGGAGTTCCATCCTCTTGTTTTCTCTTCCTGACTTTAAGTCAAGCGAAAAATGGTCCAGAATTCGCAGGTATGAAGTTTCGAATTAACATGACTAATGTTCTAAGAGAGAGATTGTAATAGCACGATCTTGATTGGTTAAATTACCAAAATTCAAGAGAAAAGATAGAATTATCAAGAAATTATGTTCTTGATATGTTTATATATTAGGTAGAATGTAAGAGCCGTGTAATATGGCACATGATGACGTTAAGGTCTGTGAATCATCACGCTTCATTAGAAACTCAGCATGTCTTACTGTAATATAATTACGTTGATCAAGTATCATTATATTATACTAACTCATGCTTCAGTTCCCAACACTACTTCAATAACATTCATACTTTAGACTCGAAGGTTTCAAAATTTAGAAACTAAAATAATTTCTTTTATGATATAACACAGATAGCGCGAAGAGATAAATAATCTTAGATGAGAATAGTTATGAATGTATCTTCAGAAATATTGAGGATATTTATAATGAAAGATACGATGATATCTTAGAATTTTTAAATATCTAAAATCAGAGGATGATAAAGAATATTGGCCGTAAGGGTTTAGAGTAAGGAGCAAGATATTTGCTAAAGACTTCAGCATACACTGAATCATTTGGATTCTTTGGAGGCAGATTTAGTCTTTATGATTTATTCACAGCCTCCTTCATAGTTTGCCTAATCCGTTTTTCAGTTCCAACTTTTCTGAGCTTTGCCAACACTCTTATTCTTTATCTTTATACCTTCGACTGTCAAGGTCGTGTACAGTTTTTGCTGCTTCATTCAGCTTTTTAAGAATTCAGAGTATTGATTCGTAGACTGAGTGCTTTTTAGAATTTCAGAATGGAAGATCATATTTCTAAGATATAAATGTTATATGTATACATATAACTGTTGATGTAGAAATGCTGCGAGATTCAAAATACTGATTGATGATTTCTGGTAATTGGTATGGCAGTTCTCGTTACAAGGTGCGGATGAGTATATGATAGGGTTTTAATGAACAAATATAATGGTTCTTCGGAGAGACTTAAGCCAATGAGTAATGAAGTTGCTGGTAAGTTTAGTACTAATGTGGTGGTATATAAACGGTTCTCCGGTAACGATGATGAAGGGGTAATCTTTATAATAAGGTTTATTTGAATGAAAAATTGAAGCTGGTTTGTTGGAGCTGTGACAAAATTGGCTAATTTGAAAAGAGATTGCAAAGTTATTTTTGGTAATAACAACGCCAAGGAATTAGCACAGCTATGTGTTAAATGTTTACTCAGTTTTCGAATGTTTTTCAGGTGCATAACTATATGTAACGACCCGACTTTTTCGACTTGTTTTTGTGCCTTGTGGTTTTTGCGAAACTGCGTATTTGTGCGTACTTTGCTACTTTATACTCTGGAATCTATTTACACATGGCCTACTTTCATTTACGTGTTAAAATGTGCCTTTAAGTACGTAAGTTACTTAACTTGATCACCGGATGCCTTTATAACCGTTAGTGTCACTTGACGTTACGAACAAACTGCGTACCGCGTACACGTTTAACTTTTGTCGTAATCGGAATATTATGACTACGAAATCTTAATTATTATTTTATAATAATAATTACTTGGGTTATTGGATGCTTAATTATGCGTAGTAATTTACTTATGCTTACTAGTTAGTTTTGTTGGACTTTCTACTTTGTTGGGCCTTAGCCCACCTTACACTAGTTAGTGGACTATTTAATTAGCCCAATTATTAATAGCTAGTGACCCATTAATATGTAAAACAAATGCCCATTTATTAGAGGGAACATACTAGCATTTATGTCAAGTATTATCCTTAATGTTGCATGAGATCCTAACATAAGCACCAACTTTAGACAACCATTAACCAAAAAGCAAAAGTTGGTCTCCCTTGTCCCCCCATGAAAATCACGGCCAAATGTAGTGACCCGGAAAATTTCGACTAATTTTAAATCAAACTCTCGATACGATTTCATAATTCTGACACGATAAGCAAAGTCTATAATGTTGAGTCTCAAAAATTTTGAACTGTTTCCTATGTTCAATTGACCTTCGACCATTCTCGACGATTCACGAACATCTATTTGTAAATAGTTACATATATATATTTATATATATATATATATATATATATATATATATATATATATAATATATAAAAATATATATAAATATTACTTGTAAATATATAATATTATATTTAGTTGTTTAAAAAGAATATAGTTAATATATTTATTTACTTAAACTTGTTAATTAAGATTTGATATATATATATATATATATATATATATATATATATATATATATATATATATATATATATATATATATATATATATATATATATATATATATAGAATGTGTATATTGAAAATGAATGATTTCGAGCCTAATTAGTAAACGTCAGTAACACTCGGTTGACGTTTCGTTAGTTTTAATATAGATATATTACATGTTCATGAAGGACTAAAATAAAAGTTGAACTGTAAATCGATTACGAAGATGTTAGATTTGTTAAAAAATATTTTTTACCTTTTTAAGTTTAAATATTAGTACTCTGTACATATAAATTGGAACAGAAAATAAATAATTATCAAACCTTTTTGATCAGGTTTGATTTTGAAAATGAATGATTTCGAGCCTAATTAGTAAACGTCAGTAACACTCGGTTGACGTTTCATTAGTTTTAATATAGATATATTACATGTTCATGAAGGACTAAAATAAAAGTTGAACTGTAAATCGATTACGAAGATGTTAGATTTGTTAAAAAATATTTTTTACCTTTTTAAGTTTAAATATTAGTACTCTGTACATATAAATTGGAACAGAAAATAAATAATTATCAAACCTTTTTGATCAGGTTTCAAACAGTTAATGAGTGAAATAATTAATTATATTTAAGCTAAAAATTTGGGATTTTTAGGAACAACTTTATACATTAACTGTTTAGCAATGGACACGATATTATACCATACAACTTAAATATCTAATAAATAAATCCAAGAGTCCGGTGGCTTAACTATTTAACTACTGTTTCCCATTCATGCTTCATGCCACTTGAGTTAATTATTATTATAATTATTATTAAAAATTAATATTATACTTATTACATAATATATATAACTAGATATATATATATATATATATATATATATATATATATATATATATATATATATATATATATATATATATATATATATATATATATATATATGTATATATATATATGCAATGAGGGGATGAGGGAGTGAACCATCAAACTCGTCTGTCACCATAGCCACTACCAGAGCATCACCTCCGGCACTCACCACCGTCCACCACCACCCTAACCATCACAATCGTTCACCACTCCTCCATCGATTATCACCCTGTATACGATTAATCACCAACCACTTCATCATCGAAACCCCATGAGAACCCATCACCTTCGACCACCAATTAACTACCACTTTTCGTTTCACTTGTTAACCGAGATTCACCATTTCAAACCCACCACATTGAATCACCATGGGTACCACACAAACCACCTTTCACTCTCTCTCTCTTCTCTCTTTCTCTATTTTTTTCTCTCGTGAACTCATCACCACCACCATAACCATGACTAGTCACGACTGTAAGATGAACCACACAAACACCACCAAGACCTGCACTATTCAAAGACACCAAAACCATTGAACTGCTACGTTTCTTGTTTTCCATTTCTTTCGAACCACCACCATAACCCATCACCTCTAAGAAATCACCACCCTCAACACCATCGAATATACTATTGTTTCTGTAACTACTGCAAACCATCTCTAGGTTGTCGTGGTTACTGTCACTATAACCACCACCTTGAAACGCCAACCCCCACCATCCACAACCATCGGTCTCATTATTATTTTTTTTACTCGAAACCCACTTAAAAATCACCCAATCATCGATAATCACTGCTGCTATTTGCTACTGCAATAGCTTTAAATTCCTGTTTCTATTTGATCGGACAACAACCACTACACAGCCACCAACCTACTGCTACTACACGTTAGTTCTTGTTTAAATCCGCTACTGTTGCTGTACTTCTTTCTGTTTCTAATCGTAACCCTCATAACGATGAAATAAAGATGGTGACAACGAATGTTAATGATGATAAAATAAAGATAAATGACTAAGTAGGCCATTAATGATGATGAGGTGCGTAAATGTTTTTTTTTTCTGTTCCTATCGAGTAAAAAGAAGAAGAGGAAAAAGAACAGAAACCCTTTTTAAATTGATAAATGTTACGACTAGAAACAAATGAATTTGTTTTGTGGAACGGGCTGATGTTGGATTTTTGTTGGGCCGAAATCTTACTTTATTGTTGGGCTTATGAAAAGGGTTTGTGAAATTGTATTTGGGCTTCAAATATCAACGTGTTAAAATAATTAGCGAGGCCTTTAATTCAGAAATGAAGGAACGGTTCAATGGCTAAGGAGTGTTGGGTGTAACCGAGAGGTCATGAGTTCGAGTCTTGTTTGAGGCATTTGTTTTTGTGAAAAGCTTCAAAGGTAGTAATTATTATTATTATTATAAATTTATAAATATCTTTATTATTATCATTATTATTATGAATATCATTATCATTATTAGTAATATTATTATCATTAATATCAATAGTAGTAAAATTATTATTATAGTTATTATTATTATCAGTATTATTTTTATTACTAAAAGTATCATTATTTTTAAATTTATCATTTTTGTTAAAATTAGTATTTTTATTGAAATTTACATTTTATTAAAAATTATCATTTTTATTATTAAAAATTATCATTATTATTATTATTAGAATTATCATGATTTTTATCATAACTAGTATTATTTTTATCATTATTATTATTAGTATTATTAATATATTCAATAAAGATTTTCTATATAAAAAATATATTTGTGACATAAAACATAACTACATTAATATCAATATTATGTATTATATTAACTAATATTTTAATGAGTAAGTACTATATAAAAATTTAATATGATAAGTATTAGTTATATAAATTGTATAGATTAAATATAAATTTGTCTATATAACGTATAAAATAACAAGTATATTAATAATAATAATATATATAAACTTGTTCGATTACTATTTAGTGTTAATATATATACATGATATAGGTTCGTGAATTCGAGGCCAACCTTGCATTATTCGGTTCCGTCGTATGCATATTTTTACTACAAAATATCGTATAGTGAGTTCATTTGATTCCCTTTTACTCTTTACATTTTTGGGACTGAGAATACATGCGCTGTTTTTTTTTTCAACTGCTTTATTAAATGCTTTTGAAATACATTTTGAACTGCGAATACATGAAATGCTTTTATAAATGTTTGACGAGATAGACACAAGCAAAACATTCCTCGAATGAATTATGTGGACGTGATAATTGCCACCATTGAATTATGTAGACGTGATAATTGCCACAAGTGATATGAATATTTTTCCCCTGATTATTATTGCTTGGTAACCTAAGAATTAGGGAACATCACTAATTTTAAGAAATAGTGCACGAATAATTGACGCGAATCCTAAAGGTAGCTACCGGGTTTAACACCCCCACCCAGAATGTTCACTAGACGGTAGGGCAAGTGGGCGTGCTGTTTAGTACTTCGAAGTTTATATGATTATCATACAGACGAGATGTTCTGTTTTGGGGATATTATTATGCGCATTATATGTTAAGGTCGGTTTCCAAGCCAAGCTATGAAAGCAATGAAAAGTGAATGTTATGTATTGAGAGAATGATTTTATACACAGGTTATGTGTATGTTATTTTTGTGCACGAGATATGTGTACGGTTACTAAGATTTATGCAATATGATTTCGTACACGAGAAAGGTGTACTGTATTTAAAAGATATCGCATGTACATTACAGGTGGGTATAGGATTCGGGCCCATTTGTACCATGCAGCATTTAAATCTTGTGGTCTATCAAAATGATGAATTTTATTGTTTATGATAAACTTATGAACTCACCAACCTTTTGGTTGACACTTGAAAGCATGTTTATTCTCAGGTATGAAAGAAATCTTCCGCTGTGCATTTGCTCATTTTAAAGACATTATTTGGAGTCGATCATCGCAATGGGACCAGATGTTGGTGACTTCGTCCAGATGGATTAGGACGGGGTATGACATGTGGTATCAGAGCGGTGGTCTTAGCGAACCAGGTCTTGTATTTGTGTGTCTAACTGATAATTGTTTAGATGCATTAGTGGGTCTGGACTTCGACCGTGTCTGCATATCAAAAGTTTTGCTTATCATTTCGTGTCGCAAATTACCTGCTTATCATCCTTAGGAAATTGCCTGCTTATCATTCCTAGTCTTGACACATCTTACTGCATTGATTGCATGAATAGTGTATAGATAAATTCACATCTTAGCGTATCTGTTATTGTTACCTTTGCCTGACAGCTTCCATAGATTCCTCCGTAACTTATGGGATTTTAGTATTATATATGCATATGTAAATTATGTACTGCAAGGTACTAATCTATCTCATATAATCTATTTCTTATCGAAAATCCTTCATCTGATCGTACGAGATGAATCCCTCAACTAGTTCGAGTCCCTCAGATTTCGATAGCTATTCCGACAGTTATTCCGACATGGATATTCACCTAAGCTCCGAAAGCGGTGTCATTAGAATGAATCAATCAATCAGCCATCCCCAACTCATCTGATGGGTTCGTAGTCTACTTAATCAATGGAGACGCGAAGAAGGCGATCTTTTCCACCAACCAAATTGCCCTCTTGGCGAAGAACCTGAAACAATTACCGGCGAACCTGTTCGAAACACCATTTTCCCCCTCATTTCCAGAGTAGCTCGACATAATTATATTCTATCCACAATTCTAAACCTTATTCATCCACTCGTTCCGACCGACAATCATCCCGAAATAATAGAAGAAGTCAACGAATTTCACGCTCGGGTAGTGACTTTGGAGAATATGATGCAAAACTTACCAGCTTCAGCAACATCACCGACATCAACATGACCACCAGCAATAGCACCCATACCATCAACAACACACGCCTTAACATCTCATTCTGTACCTCGAGTATAATCACCGTTCTACATATCGATCTACATCAATTACTATCGTTCTTCATGGAGATTATGTAATCTCTAAAGTCTTAGAGATTATTTATTCTAGCTCAAACCGAAAAGCAAATGAGATTAATATCATATTAACTCATTAAATCCATGATTACGTCTGAGGAAAATATATATGTAAGTATATTTTCATAAAGATTGTAATTAAAAATTCTTTTGTACAAACTGTTAATGGTAATAATATTTTAACGGGTAGGTAATACCCTAGAAATATTTAGATTTCACATTAATAAGTTACACTGTACATTCTTCGAATCTGATTCAACAGTCATTTACTATCCTACTTACATCCACAAGATATACGAATCCGTTCACCACAAAATAACCATTTTCATTCAATTTCATATTTGGATTTTGACTTACCAGAATCCAACAAGTGGCATAATGAAGAAAACATTTGACATAATAAAATTTGTTAGAAATAAACAAATTAACTATGAGAAATTTTGTTAAGAATTCACGCAAACAAAATCCTAGCTAACTGTTTCTAGCTAACTGTTAATCCCTTATTACATTTATTTATCACAATTTAATTATCGCAATCTTAATTCTCGCAATTTTATTTATCGTCATTTAATTTCTGTTATTTATTTTACGCACTTTAAATATCGGGACACGCATACATGATTTTGACATATCATATCGACGCATCTATATATATTATTTGAAATCACCATAGACACTCTATACGCTGTAATGTTTGAGTTCGCTATACAGGGTTGAGGTTGATTCTACAATAATATATATACTTTGAGTTGTGATCGAGTCTGAGACATGTACACATGTCACGATACGTATTAATTAATTCGAATATTATATATTAAACTATATATGAATTATTGGACTGTTAACTGTGGACTATCGACTGTGGACTAATAACATTGGACAATTAAAATGAATTAAAATATTGATTATAACATATGAAACTAAATATTTCTTCAAGTTTGCCACTTGAGTTTATCTTAAACCTCATTTGTATCTTGACGATTACAATCTGCGTTCAAACCTTTCATAATTCTTGAAACACCTCAATCGAGATGATGAACCAACTGCATCTCATCTACGGAAGAAAAGATTTATGCATATAGTTATGCACCTGAAAAACTCTTGGAACCTGAGTAAAGGTTTAACACGTATCTGTGCTAGCTCCTTTGGCATTGTTATTACAGAAAATAACATTGCAATTCTTTTTCAAAGTAGTCAGTTTTGTCACAGCTCCAGCAAGTCAACTTCGACTTTTCGTTCGAAACAATCTTATTATAACCTTTATATATATGCGTGCTCTTTTATTGTTACCCAAGAACCTTTTATATTCCCCCATATTACCAGCAGATGTACAAGCAACCTCGTTGCTCCTTGGTTTAAATCTCTCTGACAAATTACTATATTTATCTATTGAAGTCTTATCATGAACTCATCGGCATCTTGTAACGATAATTACCATACCAAATACCGGGAGGCATCAATCGATAATCTCGAATTCCTCAGCGATTCTACGACAACAATTATATATATATATATAAGTATATATATATATTCTATCTCCTGGATTTACAAAACTTTAATTCTGAATTTCTGAAAAGCACTTTAGTCTATGAATCAGTTTTCTGAGTTTTGAAAAAGCTGATGAAATCTTTAGCGAATACCTTGCTCCTTACTCTAAATGCTTGCGGACAAATTTCTTCATCATCTTCTGATCTTAAATATTTTAAATTCTAAGATATCATCTTATCTTTCGTTATAAATACCTTAGATATTTTTGAAGATACCTTCATAAATATCTTTATTCAAAATTATCTATCTCTTCGTGCTATCCGTGTTACGTCATAAAGGAAACTATCTTTGTTTCTAAATTTCTTTAAAATTCAAGTTTGAATTATGAATGGTTTCTGGAGAAGTGTTGGGAATTGAAGCATGAGTTAGTATAATATAATGAAGTCAGGCCAACGTGGTTATATTGAAATGTCCCATTCTTATTGATTAAAAACGTTCCATATTAATTGATTTCGTTGCGAGGTTTTGACCTCTATATGAGACGTTTTTCAAAGACTGCATTCATTTTTAAAACAAACCATAACCTTTATTTTATAAATGAAGGTTTAAAAAGCGTTACGTAGATTATCAAATAATGATAATCTAAAATATCCTGTTTACACACGACCATTACATAATGGTTTACAATACAAATATGTTACATCGAAATCAGTTTCTTGAATGCAGTTTTTACACAATATCATACAAACATGGACTCCAAATCTTGTCCTTATTTTAGTATGCAACAGCGGAAGCTCTTAATATTCACCTGAGAATAAACATGATTTAAACGTCAACAAAAATGTTGGTGAGTTATAGGTTTAACCTATATATATCAAATCGTAACAATAGACCACAAGATTTCATATTTCAATACACATCCCATACATAGAGATAAAAATCATTCATATGGTGAACACCTGGTAACCGACATTAACAAGATGCATATATAAGAATATCCCCATCATTCCGGGACACCCTTCGGATATGATATAAATTTCGAAGTACTAAAGCATCCGGTACTTTGAATGGGGTTTGTTAGGCCCAATAGATCTATCTTTAGGATTCGCGTCAATTAGGGTGTCTGTTCCCTAATTCTTAGATTACCAGACTTAATAAAAAGGGGCATATTCGATTTCGATAATTCAACCATAGAATGTAGTTTCACATACTTGTGTCTATTTTGTAAATCATTTATAAAACCTGCATGTATTCTCATTCCAAAAATATTAGATTTTAAAAGTGGGACTATAACTCACTTTCACAGATTTTTACTTCGTCGAGAAGTAAGAATTGGCCACTGTTGATTCACGAACCTATAACAATATATACATATATATTAAAGTATGTTCAAAATATATTTACAACACTTTTAATATATTTTGATGTTTTAAGTTTATTAAGTCAGCTGTCCTCGTTAGTAACCTACAACTAGTTGTCCACAGTTAGATGTACAGAAATAAATCGATAAATATTTTCTTGAATCAATCCACGACCCAGTGTATACGTATCTCAGTATTAATCACAACTCAAACTATATATATTTTGGAATCAACCTCAACCCTGTATAGCTAACTCCAACATTCACATATAGAGTGTCTATGGTTGTTCCGAAATATATATAGATGTGTCGACATGATAGGTCGAAACATTGTATACGTGTCTATGGTATCTCAAGATTACATAATATACAATACAAGTTGATTAAGTTATGGTTGGAATAGATTTGTTACCAATTTTCACGTAGCTAAAATGAGAAAAATTATCCAATCTTGTTTTATCCATAACTTCTTCATTTTAAATCCGTTTTGAGTGAATCAAATTGCTATGGTTTCATATTAAACTATATTTTATGAATCTAAACAGAAAAAGTATAGGTTTATAGTCAGAAAAATAAGTTACAAGTCGTTTTTGTAAAGGTAGTCATTTCAGTCGAAAGAACGACGTCTAGATGACCATTTTAGAAAACATACTTCCATTTTGAGTTTAACCATAATTTTTGGATATAGTTTCATGTTCATAATAAAAAACATTTTCTCAGAATAACAACTTTTAAATCAAAGTTTATCATAGTTTTTAATTAACTAACCCAAAACAGCCCGCGGTGTTACTACGACGGCGTAAATCCGGTTTTACGGTGTTTTTCATGTTTCCAGGTTTTAAATCATTAAGTTAGCATATCATATAGATATAGAACATGTGTTTAGTTAATTTTAAAAGTCAAGTTAGAAGGATTAACTTTTGTTTGCGAACAAGTTTAGAATTAACTAAACTATGTTCTAGTGATTACGAGTTTAAACCTTCGAATAAGATAGTTTTATATATATGAATCGAATGATGTTATGAACATCATTACTACCTCAAGTTTAGTAGGTAAACCTACTGGAAGTGACAAGAAATGATCTAGCTTCAAAGGATCTTGGATGGCTTGAAAGTCTGTATATAACAAAGGTTTCTTGATCTTAGATGATTACTTGGAATGGATTAGAAAGCTTGGAAGTAAATTAGTAAACTTGAAGGGATTTTTGAAGTGTTCTTGAAGTGTTCTTCCTATGATAATTATAGCTTGATTCTTGAAGTGATTTTTGATGAAGATGATGATTAACTACTGGAAAAATACGTTCATAATAGTGTGTGTGTGTTGAGAGAGAATTAGAAAGAGAATTGGAAGTGAAATGGAGTGAATGATGAGTAGTAATTGTTGAGTGGTGAGTGGGGTTAAAAGGAGTTCTAGTTAGTTGACTAGCTCATGGTAGAAGTTAAAATTGATTAGTCATACATGACATAATCAAGAGTGGAATCCCATGCTAGTTCCTATTGGTATATACCCATAGTAAGTACGTTTTGAAGCTGTGTATAATACGGGTAAGAATACGACTAGAATTCTTGATGAAAGAAAAGAATGGGAAAGTAACTGTAACCATTTTCGTTAAGTATGAGTGTTTTGATATATGTCTTGAAGTCTTCCAAAAGTATTTTAATACATCTAAATACACTACATGTATATACATTTTAACTGAGTCGTTAAGTCATCGTTAGTCGTTACATGTAAGTGTTGTTTTGAAACCTTTAAGTTAACGATCTCAATTAATGTTGTTAACCTATTGTTTATTATATCTAATGAGATGTTAAATTATGATATTATCATGATATTATGATATATTAATATATCTTAATATGATATATATACATTTAAATGTCGTTACAACGATAATCGTTACATATATGTCTCGTTTCGAAATCCTTAAGTTAGTAGTCTTGTTTATATGTATATAACTCATTGTTAATATACTTATGGAGATACTTAATTATCATAATCTCATGTTAACCATATGTATATCCATATATATATCGTCATGTCGTTTTTACAAGTTTTAACGTTCGTGAATTGCCGGTCAACTTGGGTGGTCAATTGTCTATATGAAACATATTTCAATTAATCAAGTCTTAACAAGTTTGATTGCTTAACATGTTGGAAACATTTAATCATGTAAATATCAATCTCAATTAATATATATAAACATGGAAAATTTCAGGTCACTACAGTACCTACCCGTTAAATAAATTTCGTCCCGAAATTTTAAGCTGTTGAAGGTGTTGACGAATCTTCTGGAAATAGATGTGGGTATTTCTTCTTCATCTGATCTTCACGCTCCCAGGTGAACTCGGGTCCTCTACGAGCATTCCATCGAAAATTAACAATTGGTATCTTGTTTTGCTTAAGTCTTTTAACCTCACGATCCATTATTTCGACGGGTTCTTCGATGAATTGGAGTTTTTCGTTGATTTGGATTTCATCTAACGGAATAGTGAGATCTTCTTTAGCAAAACATTTCTTCAAATTCGAGACGTGGAAAGTGTTATGTACAGTCGCGAGTTGTTGAGGTAACTCAAGTCGGTAAGCTACTGGTCCGACACGATCAATAATCTTGAATGGTTCAATATACCTTGGATTTAATTTCCCTCGTTTACCAAATCGAACAACGCCTTTCCAAGGTGCAACTTTAAGCATGACCATCTCTCCAATTTTAAATTCTATATCTTTTCTTTTAATGTCAGCGTAGCTCTTTTGTCGACTTTGGGCGGTTTTCAATCGTTGTTGAATTTGGATGATCTTCTCGGTAGTTTCTTGTATAATCTCCGGACCCGTAATCTGTCTATCCCCCACTTCGCTCCAACAAATCGGAGACCTGCACTTTCTACCATAAAGTGCTTCAAACGGCGCCATCTCAATGCTTGAATGGTAGCTGTTGTTGTAGGAAAATTCTGCTAACGGTAGATGTCGATCCCAACGGTTTTCGAAATCAATAACACATGCTCGTAGCATGTCTTCAAGCGTTTGTATCGTCCTTTCGCTCTGCCCATCAGTTTGTGGATGATAGGCAGTACTCATGTCTAGACGAGTTCCTAATGCTTGCTGTAATGTCTGCCAGAATCTTGAAATAAATCTGCCATCCCTATCAGAGATAATAGAGATTGGTATTCCATGTCTGGAGACGACTTCCTTCAAATACAGTCGTGCTAACTTCTCCATCTTGTCATCTTCTCTTATTGGCAGGAAGTGTGCTGATTTGGTGAGACGATCAACTATTACCCAAATAGTATCAAAACCACTTGCAGTCCTTGGCAATTTAGTGATGAAATCCATGGTAATGTTTTCCCATTTCCATTCCGGGATTTCGGGTTGTTGAAGTAGACCTGATGGTTTCTGATGCTCAGCTTTGACCTTAGAACACATCAAACATTCTCCTACGTATTTAGCAACATCGGCTTTCATACCTGGCCACCAAAAATGTTTCTTGCGATCCTTGTACATCTTCCCCGTTCCAGGATGTATTGAGTATCTGGTTTTATGAGCTTCTCTAAGTACCATTTCTCTCATCTCTCCAAATTTTGGTACCCAAATCCTTTCAGCCCTATACCGGATTCCGTCTTCCCGAATATTAAGATGCTGCTCCGATCCTTTGGGTATTTCATCCTTTAATTTTCCTTCTTTTAAAACTCCTTGTTGCGCCTCCTTTATTTGAGTAGTAAGGTTATTATGAATCATTATATTCATAGATTTTACTCGAATGGGTTCTCTGTCCTTCCTGCTCAAGGCATCGGCTACCACATTTGCCTTCCCCGGGTGGTAACGAATCTCAAAGTCGTAATCATTCAATAATTCAATCCACCTACGCTGCCTCATATTCAGTTGTTTCTGATTAAATATGTGTTGAAGACTTTTGTGGTCGGTATATATAATATTTTTGACCCCATATAAGTAGTGCCTCCAAGTCTTTAATGCAAAAACAACCGCGCCTAATTCCAAATCATGCGTCATATAATTTTGTTCGTGAATCTTCAATTGTCTAGACACATAAGCAATCACCTTCATTCGTTGCATTAATACACAACCGAGACCTTGCTTTGATGCATCACAATAAATCACAAAATCATCATTCCCTTCAGGCAATGACAATATAGGTGCCGTAGTTAGCTTTTTCTTCAATAACTGAAATGCTTTCTCTTGTTCATCATTCCATTCAAATTTCTTCCCTTTATGCGTTAATGCAGTCAAGGGTTTTCCTATTCTGGAAAAGTCTTGGATGAACCTTCTGTAGTAACCAACTAGTCCTAAAAACTGGCGTATGTGTTTCGGAGTTTTCGGGGTTTCCCACTTTTCAACAGTTTCTATCTTTGCCGGATCCACCTTAATACCTTCTTTGTTCACTATGTGACCGAGGAATTGAACTTCTTCCAACCAAAATGCACACTTTGAAAACTTAGCGTACAATTCTTCCTTCCTCAATACTTCTAACACCTTTCTCAAATGTTCACCGTGTTCTTGGTCATTCTTTGAGTAAATAAGTATGTCATCAATGAAAACAATGACAAACTTGTCAAGGTATGGTCCACACACTCAGTTCATAAGGTCCATGAACACAGCTGGTGCATTAGTTAAACCAAACGGCATGACCATAAACTCGTAATGACCGTAACGTGTTCTGAAAGCAGTCTTTGGAATATCATCTTCTTTAACCCGCATTTGATGATACCCGGAACGTAAGTCGATCTTTGAATAAACAGACGAGCCTTGTAGTTGATCAAATAAGTCGTCGATTCTTGGTAGTGGGTAGCGGTTCTTGATGGTAAGTTTGTTCAACTCTCGGTAGTCGATACACAACCTGAATGTACCATCTTTCTTCTTGACAAACAAAACAGGAGCTCCCCACGGTGATGTGCTTGGTCGAATGAAACCACGCTCTAAAAGTTCTTGTAATTGGCTTTGCAGTTCTTTCATCTCGCTGGGTGTGAGTCTGTAAGGAGCACGAGCTATTGGTGCAGCTCCTGGTACAAGATCTATTTGAAATTCAACGGATCGATGTGGGCGTTATCCCGGTAACTCTTTCGGAAATACATCGGGAAATTCTTTTGCAATGGGAACATCATTGATGCTCTTTTCTTCAGTTTGTACTTTTTCGACGTGTGCTAGAACAGCATAGCAACCTTTTCTTATTAGTTTTTGTGCCTTCAAATTACTAATAAGATGTAGCTTCGTGTTGCCCTTTTCTCCGTACACCATTAAGGGTTTTCCTTTTTCTCGTATAATGCGAATTGCATTTTTGTAACAAACGATCTCTGCTTTTACTTCTTTCAACCAGTCCATACCGATTATCACATCAAAACTCCCTAACTCTACTGCTATCAAATCAATCTTAAATGTTTCGCTAACCAGTTTAATTTCTCGATTCCGACATATATTATCTGTTGAAATTAATTTACCATTTGCTAATTCGAGTAAAAATTTACTATCCAAAGGC
The DNA here is from genome assembly GCF_046630445.1 of Rutidosis leptorrhynchoides. Taxonomy (NCBI): domain Eukaryota; kingdom Viridiplantae; phylum Streptophyta; class Magnoliopsida; order Asterales; family Asteraceae; genus Rutidosis; species Rutidosis leptorrhynchoides. Next base: position 458,797,743 of record NC_092337.1, on the reverse strand, counting down.
GTCAATGGATAACTTAATTTAGCACAAAAATCTCTACTCATATAGCTTCTATCCGCACCCGAATCAAATAAAACGTAAGCAGATTTATTGTCAATAAGAAACGTACCCGTAACAAGCTCCGGGTCTTCCTGTGCCTCTGCCGCATTAATATTGAAAACTCTTCCGCGGCCTTGTCCATTCGTGTTCTCCTGGTTCGGGCAATTTCTAATAATGTGGCCCGGTTTTCCACATTTATAACAAACTACATTGGCATAACTTGCTCCGACACTACTTGCTCCGCCATTACTCGTTCCGACACCATTTGTTCCTTTTGTTCTATTAACCCCTGGTCCGTAGACCTCACACTTCGCCGCGCTATGACCGTTTCTTTTACACTTGTTGTAAAATTTGGTGCAGAACCCCGAGTGATACTTTTCACACCTTTGGCATAGCTGCTTCTGATTGTTGTTGTTGTATTTGTTGTTGTTGTTGTTGCGGTTATTATTGTTGTTGGGATGATTGTTGTAGTTGCTGTTGTTGTTGTTGTTGTTGTTGTTGTTGTTGTTGTTGTTGGGCCGTTTGTTGTAGTTGCGATTGATGTTGCGATTGTTGGGATAATTGTTGCGATTATTGTTGTAATTGCTGTTGTTTTTGTATTGGTGATTCTTATCACCGTTTTCCTCCCACTTTCTTTTAACTTGCTTCACATTGGCCTCTTCAGCAGTCTGTTCTTTAATTCTTTCTTCAATCTGGTTCACTAGTTTGTGAGCCATTCTACATGCCTGTTGTATGGAGGCGGGCTCGTGTGAACTTATATCTTCTTGGATTCTTTCCGGTAATCCTTTCACAAACGCGTCGATCTTCTCTTCCTCATCTTCGAATGCTCCCGGACACAATAGGCACAATTCTGTGAATCGTCTTTCGTACGTGGTAATATCAAATCCTTGGGTTCGTAACCCTCTAAGTTCTGTCTTGAGCTTATTGACCTCGGTTCTGGGACGGTACTTCTCGTTCATCAAGTGCTTGAATGCTAACCACGGTAGTGCGTACGCATCATCTTGTCCCTCTTGCTCTAGATAGGTGTTCCACCATGTTAACGCAGAACCTGTGAAGGTATGCGTAGCGTACTTCACTTTGTCCTCTTCAGTACACTTACTTATGGCAAACACCGATTCGACCTTCTCGGTCCACCGTTTCAATCCGATCGGTCCTTCGGTTCCATCAAATTCTAAAGGTTTGCAGGTAGTGAATTCTTTGTAGGTTCATCCTACACGATTTCCTGTACTGCTAGATCCAATGTTATTGTTGGTATGTAGCGCAGCCTGTACTGCGGCTATGTTTGAAGCTAGAAAAGTACGGAATTCCTCTTCATTCATATTCACGGTGTGTCGAGTAGTCGGTGCCATTTCCTTCAAAATAGTCAAATGGAACAAGTTAATCATACAGAATATCAAGAGTAGTTAATAGTATTTAGTAGCATAATATGAACTCATTTATAAAAGCTTTTTCTTCATATTAGCGTTTTATAAGTTTAAATTCGGGTAGTACCTACCCGTTAAGTTCATACTTAGTAGCTAATATACAATTCAACTACTACAATTCTATATGAAAAACTGATTATAATAATATTTCGCGTTCAAACTTTTATACAATATTTTACAAACTTACAATACCGCTTATTTTACATAAAGCATGAAATATAGCACACAATAACTTTGATACAAGATAGTTGTGAAGATAATTCTAGCTAGTACACAAGTCGTTCAGCAAAGGCAATAAAGACACGTAATTCATACGTCCAGAAACAAGTCATGCATTCTGGTTTTACTAAGACTACTTCCCATCCTTGGTCTTGTGGAACATAACCGTTATGGCCGTTGATAAGACAGCGTGTTGTAACGTCGTCAAAGGGACGAGGGTTACGTAATGTCCAACAGTCCCGTAACAATCTAAAAACCTCATTTCTTACCCCAATTACCGACTCCGTCACTTGTGGGAACGTTTTGTTTAATAGTTGTAGGCCGATGTTCTTGTTCTCACTTTGGTGAGAAGCGAACATTACTAATCCGTAAGCATAACATGCTTCTTTATGTTGCATGTTAGCCGCTTTTTCTAAATCACGAAGTCCAATATTCGGATATATTGAGTCAAAATAATTTCTTAACCCATTGCGTAAAATAGCATTTGGGTTCCCCGCAATATATGCGTCAAAGTAAACACATCGTAACTTATGGATTTCCCAATGTGATATCCCCCATCTTTCGAACAAAAGCCTTTTATAAACCAAGGCATTCTTGGAACGTTCTTCGAATGTCTTACAAACTGATCTCGCCTTAAATAGTTGTGCCGAAGAATTCTGACCGACTCTAGACAAGATTTCATCAATCATGTCTCCGGGTAGGTCTCTTAAAATATTGGGTTGTCTATCCATTTTGTGTTTTTATACTGTAAAATAGACAAGAGTTAGATTCATAAAAAAAATACTTATTAATACAAGCAATTTTTACATATATCATAAAGCATAAGCACACTATATTACATATATTACACCACACGAATACAACTATCTTATTCCGACTCGCTCGTTTTTTCTTGTTCGGTTTTGGTTCATTTTGCCAAGTTTCTAGGGATATATGATGTTCCCCTAATACGAGCCATCGTTGTCCACATTGGTTTAGAAAAACCTGGTGGTTTAGAGGTTCCCGGGTCATTGTTACAACTTAAGGACTTCGGGGGTTGACGATACATATAAAGTTCATCGGGGTTGGAATTAGATTTCTCTATTTTTATGCCCTTTCCTTTATTATTTTCTTTTGCCTTTTTAAATTCAGTTGGGGTAATTTCTATAACATCATCAGAATTCTCGTCAGAATCCGATTCATCGGAGAATTGGTAATCCTCCCAATATTTTGCTTCCTTAGCGGAAACACCATTGACCATAATTAACCTTGGTCGGTTGGTTGAGGATTTTCTTTTACTTAACCGTTTTATTATTTCCCCCACCGGTTCTATTTCTTCAACTGGTTCCGATTCTTCTTCCGGTTCCGATTCTTCTTCTGGTTCCGACTCTGCTTCCGGTTCCTCTTCGGGAACTTGTGAATCAGTCCACGAATCATTCCAATTTACATTTGACTCTTCATTATTATTAGGTGAGTCAATGGGACTTGTTCTAGAGGTAGACATCTATCACATAATATCAAACGCGTTAAGAGATTAATATATCACATAATATTCACATGTTAAAAATATATAGTTTCCAACAAAATTTGTTAAGCAATCATTTTTCAAGTAAACACGGTCGAAGTCCAGACTCACTAATGCATCCTAACAAACTCGATAAGACACACTAATGCAAAATTCTGGTTCTCTAAGACCAACGCTCTGATACCAACTGAAATGTCCCGTTCTTATTGATTAAAAACGTTCCATATTAATTGATTTCGTTGCGAGGTTTTGACCTCTATATGAGACGTTTTTCAAAGACTGCATTCATTTTTAAAACAAACCATAACCTTTATTTTATAAATGAAGGTTTAAAAAGCTTTACGTAGATTATCAAATAATGATAATCTAAAATATCCTGTTTACACACGACCATTACATAATGGTTTACAATACAAATATGTTACATCGAAATCAGTTTCTTGAATGCAGTTTTTACACAATATCATACAAACATGGACTCCAAATCTTGTCCTTATTTTAGTATGCAACAACGGAAGCTCTTAATATTCACCTGAGAATAAACATGCTTTAAACGTCAACAAAAATGTTGGTGAGTTATAGGTTTAACCTATATATATCAAATCGTAACAATAGACCACAAGATTTCATATTTCAATACACATCCCATACATAGAGATAAAAATCATTCATATGGTGAACACCTGGTAACCGACATTAACAAGATGCATATATAAGAATATCCCCATCATTCCGGGACACCCTTCGGATATGATATAAATTTCGAAGTACTAAAGCATCCGGTACTTTGGATGGGGTTTGTTAGGCCCAATAGATCTATCTTTAGGATTCGCGTCAATTAGGGTGTCTGTTCCCTAATTCTTAGATTACCAGACTTAATAAAAAGGGGCATATTCGATTTCGATAATTTAACCATAGAATGTAGTTTCACATACTTGTGTCTATTTTGTAAATCATTTATAAAACCTGCATGTATTCTCATCCCAAAAATATTAGATTTTAAAAGTGGGACTATAACTCACTTTCACAGATTTTTACTTCGTCGAGAAGTAAGACTTGGCCACTGTTGATTCACGAACCTATAACAATATATACATATATATTAAAGTATGTTCAAAATATATTTACAACACTTTTAATATATTTTGATGTTTTAAGTTTATTAAGTCAGCTGTCCTCGTTAGTAACCTACAACTAGTTGTCCACAGTTAGATGTACAGAAATAAATCGATAAATATTATCTTGAATCAATCCACGACCCAGTGTATACGTATCTCAGTATTAATCACAACTCAAACTATATATATTTTGGAATCAACCTCAACCCTGTATAGCTAACTCCAACATTCACATATAGAGTGTCTATGGTTGTTCCGAAATATATAGATGTGTCGACATGATAGGTCGAAACATTGTATACGTGTCTATGGTATCTCAAGATTACATAATATACAATACAAGTTGTGACGACCCGAAAATTTCCAACTAAATTTAAACTTTATCTTTATATTATTCTAACACGATAAGCAATGTTTGTTAAGTTAAATCTCAAGGATTTTAAACTATGTTTATACATTCATTTAAACCTCGACCAAATTCCAATGATTCACGAACCATTAAATGAACATATATGAATATGTATGTATATGTGTATATGTTATAAATTGAAAATGTTAACAAAGTATTTAAATGTATAATGCTTTATATGAATGTATTTGTTTCAATATGATTATCGACAAAATTAAAAAAATATATATATTAAATGATTGAATTATCAGAAACATTGAATTATGATTACAAGTCTCTGTTGAGAGGTCTACTATGATTTGAGAAAATCTATTCCTCTTAACGATATTCGGAATAATTTGTAAAGCTATTTATAAATAAAAATAAAAAGTGTCATTTACGAAAGTTAGACAAAAGCTAGTGGAGAATTGGTTTCCATAATATTCTATTAATCTATTTTCAAACGTACAAAAACGTTTTCAGTTTAAAAAGAACTTTATTATTAAAACGTATATAACTTTTATAAATATCTAGAATCACTTTTGACAACTCATTACTTAACCAGTATAATAAATATAACGATATTTATATTTTATTTCATTAAATATATATAACGATTTAAATTAATATTATATATATTTATACGCGTATTATACATACATAGTTTTTATACTTTTACTATACTTTAACTTTACCTTTACTTTACTTTTACTTTACTTTAACTTTAATAATTCACTTTAATAATTCATACTTTAATAATTCACTTTAATAATTCATACTTTAATAATTCATACTTTAATAATTCACTTTAATAATTTAAAAATCTATTATAAATAGAATTCAATAGGTTTCATTATTTCATAGAAACTTGAAAATATATTTCTCTAAACTCTCTCAATCGATTTACATATATATATATATATATATATATATATATATATATATATATATATATATATATATATATATATATATATATATATATATATATATATATATATATATATTTGCTCTGTATTATTTCAAGATATTATTAGTATACATAAAATATTACGACGGAGTGATGTCCGAGTGATTTCAAAATAGTTTTTTTTAATGAGTCGAAGCTAAGGAAATTATGGGTTATAGCTATGGAGGTGATGGGTATGGTTCATGGGTATGCTCGTGAGGTCAATCTAGTGTTTATCATCTCTGTTGCGTCTACGTACTTTCCTGCAATATTGAATCTCAATATTGATACGTGAGCACTCATAACTTAACTTTTATATATCAATAGTGTATCCCTGACTAGTGCTCGAGTATATAGGATTATGCATGCTTGTACATTCGATATTGTCCTTAGATAGGTTTGTTGAATCCTGAATTAGATACATATGCTACTGAGACAGGGTATATGATATGCATGTCATTGGAAAGCTAGCGAAAAATTAAGAACTTTTCATTTAGATATCGAATGGTTTCGATGAACGGATTTGAAGTTATAGTCAACTGAATTTTAGTATTATTGTTAAAATGATTATTATTACTATCGTCGTTATTATTTTAATAGAAATATCATTGTTATTATAAAATATCATTATTACTATTATGTTAGTATTATCATTTTATCATAATAACATTTTTAGTAAATATAAATATTGTTATTTTTTTATAGAATAATAATAATTATTATTACAAAATAATACAACTTTTACTTATTATTATTATGATCAATATTATTTTATAAAATAAATAGGGAATACAAAGATATTTTTCACCACGCGTAATATAATTACATTAATAATACTTACCACTATAGTTTTACGATATTAAGTGAACTTTATAAATTTTACTACTTAAGATATATAAAAGTATATTTTATCATATATAAACGTTAATATAAATTTTTTATTAATAAATGACTTTTATTATTATAAAATCTAATAAATATATTTAAATATATAAAACGACTATAGTTAAGTTATATAATAAACACGTATAAATTTTAGAAGTCATTTTGGGTCAAGTTGACTTTTGTTGACTTTTGCATATTAGTCTCGAGCATTAGGATTGTGGTACACTATGACTTGACCAAAAATTGTTAGACAAATATTGACCAACATATAAATATATATAATTAATATAGGTTCATGAATCCGAGGCCAACCTTGCACTTGTTAAATGACGTTATATGTATTTTTACTACGAAATACAGTATGGTGAGTTTCATTTGCTCCCTTTTTAATTGATTTTGCAATATATATATTTTGGGCTGAGAATACATGCAATATTTTATAAATGTTTTACGAAATAGAGACAAGTGATTAAAAATGATATTCTGCGGATTGATGTGCTAGGTAATTTAGTTACATGTTATAAGAGCATGTAAACGCGAATCCTAAAGATAGATCTATCGGGCTTAACACCCCCATCCTGTAGGCTGCACTAGACATAAGAGCTACTGGGCGGATGTTTAGTACTTCGAGGATTATTTATACACTTGCGAGTGTACATATCCATCTTTGCGAAGATGACTTATTATATTATTGTTAAGGTTGGTTACTGAGGCCTCAACATAAGCAGAACGGTTTTATACACTTGCGAGTGTACATATATTTATAAACGGAAATCTTGTGGTCTATTAATATATTGAAATGATTGTTATGATAAACCTATGAACTCACCAACCTTTTGGTTGACACTTTAAAGCATGTTTATTCTCAGGTATTAAAGAAATCTTCCGCTGTGCATTAGCTCATTTTAAGGATATTACTTGGAGTCATTCATGGCATATTTTGAAAGACGTTGCATTCGAGTCATTGAGTTCATCAAGATTATTATTATGTCAATTATAGTTGGATGTATTATGAAATGGTGTGCATGCCGTCAACTTTCGTTGTAAAGAAAGTTTGTCTTTTAAAAACGAATGCAATATTTGTAAAATGTATCATATAGAGGGCAAATACCTCGCGATGTAATCAACTATTGTGAATCGTTTATAATGTATATGAACGGGTCCTTTCAGTTGGTATCAGAGCGGTGGTCTTAGCGAACCAGGTCTGCATTAGTGTGTCTAACTGATAGTCGTTAGGATGCATTAGTGAGTCTGGACTTCGACCGTGTCTGCATGTCAAAAGTTTTGCTCATCATTATTGTCGGAAATTACCTGCTTATCATTCTTAGTCTAGACACATCTTATTGCAATGATTGCATGAATAGTGTATAGACAAAATTCATATCTTAGCGTATCTGTTACTGTAAACTTTGCCTAACATATTCCGTAAATTCCTCCGTAATCTACGAAACCTTTTGCTCTATATAATTAGAATACCACCCGATAGCTGAAAAATCATTTCATATCGAAAAATTCTTTATTCAATCGTACGAAATGGAATTTGTCATTAGTTCAAGTCCCTCGGATTCCGAAATGGAATCCCACTCAAGTTCCGAAAGCAGTGTGACCGGAATGGATCAACCAATTAGTCATCATTTATTCTGGATGAATTGGGGATGGGTTCGTAGCCTCCTTAATCATTGGAGACAAGAAGAAGGTGATCCCTTCCATCCACCACATTGTCCTCTTGGCGAAGAACCTGAAGCACTTACCGGCGAACCTATCCGAAACACCATTTTCTCTCTTATTTCTAGAGTATCTCGTCACGATTACATACTACACCAAATTCTAGATTTTATTTATCCGCTCGTCCGAACCGACAATCACCCAAGTGTAATAGAAGAAGTCAACGATCTTCACGCTCGGGTAGTGGCTTTGGAGAATATGGTGCAAAGGTTACAAACACCAGCAGCAGCACCAGCAACATAACAAGTACCACCATCAACAACATCAACAGTACCATTACCACCACCAACAACAACCGCATCGCAAACCTCAACTTCATAATCTGTCCCATCAGCATCGACGTCATACGCCCTGTAGATACTAAGGAATACCACAACGATGAAGTATTGATTCATAACTTCATTGGGAAAACATTCTACGACGATTATGTAATTTCTAAAGTTTATAAATTATCTATCCTAGCCTTAACCATAAATCAAGTGAGTTTAATTTAATATTAACTCATTAAATCTATATTACATCTGAAGAAATATACACATATATTTCCATAAAGACTGTAATAAAATTCTTTTGTACAAAATATTAATTGTGACATTTTTTTTAACGGGTAGGTAATACCCGAGAGATATATAAATTCACAATTAATATGTTACATTCTTCGAATCTGATTCAGCAGATCAACCATTATACTCCTTACTTTCACAACAATATACATTCTTTTATAGAAATCAAAACAACCATACTCATTCAAAAATCTAATTACATATTCTGATTTTGAAATCGCCGAATTCAATTCAAGTTATAACCGGTATCATCACTCTTAGATTCCTATATCTTTTAAAGCTATACTTTGACTTCAAAACTGTGTTAGAACATCATATGTATTAACGATTACAATATGTGCTCAAACCCTTCGAAATTCCCGAAGACACTTCAACTAAGGAACAATCGAGATGATGATCCAACCACATGTTACCCACAGTTATACACCTGAAAAACTCTCAAAACCCAAGTCATAGTTCGACACGTATCTGTGTTAGACCCTTTGGCATTTACTAGCTAAAATAACTTTTCAATTCCGTTTCAAAATAGACAGCTTTGTCACAGCTCCAGCAAGTCAACTTCGACTTCTCAATCAAAACAGTCTTATTATAACCTCGATAGATACGTTGCCCTTTCGCCAACGTTACCGGGGAATTGTTTATATTCACTACATTAGCAATAAACTTACCAACAACTTCACTGATCTTTGACTTTCAAAAAAAAAAAAATCATTATAATTATCGAAACCCTATCATATACTCATTCGTACCTTATAACAAGAATTGCCATACCAATTATTGAGAATCAGCAATCAGTATTTTGAAACCTCGCAGCATGTCTACATCAACAATTACATATACACACAACGTCTACCTCCAAGACTTACATTCTTTGAATGAGAAATTTCTGAAAAACACCCTAAACTGCGAACCAGTTCTCGAAATTTTGAAAAATGCTGATGAAGCAGCAAAAACTGTAAACGACCTTAACAGTAAAAAGTTTGATGATAAAGAGTAGTGTGTTAGCAAAGCTCAGAAAAAAAGAAGATTTGGTACTGAAAAATACGGATTGAGCAAACCATGAAGAAGGCTGTGGATAAATCACAAGGATGAAATCTACCTTCAAAGAATCCAAATGATTCCATGTCTGCTGAAGTCATTATCGAATACCTTGCTCCTGACTCTAAACCCTTACGGACAATATTCTTCATCATCCTCTGATATTAGAAATTCTAAGATATTATCGTATCTTTCATTATAAATATCCGCGATATTTCTGAAGATATTTTCACAACTAATCTTATCTGAAGTCATTTATCTCTTTGCGCTATCAGTGTTACATCATATAAGAAACTATTAGTTTCTATATTCTATAAATTTTTGAGTTTAAATTATGAATGTTTTGAAGTAGTGTTGGGAACTGAAGCATGAGTTAGTATAATATAATGACACTTGATCAACGTGATTATATTACAGTAAGTCATGCTGAGTTTCTAATGGGACATGACGATTCACAAACCATGCCTTCATCATGTTTCATGTTACGCGACTCTTGTATTCTATTTAATCTCTAAAAATATCAAGAATATATTTTCTTGATGATTCGGTCTTTTCAGGGTATTCTGGTAAATTAACAAATCAAGATCGTGCCATTACCATTTCCTTCTTAGAACATTAACTATGTTCATTCTGAAATTCATATCTGCGAATATTGGACCATTACAAACGTTGCTTAATCGCAAGAAGAAGAAACGAAAGGACAAAACTCTAAAATAGAAATTGGAGTATAAATCGCAGCAAATAGAAGGGAGCATTAACTGTAGATGTCAATGATTATAGAAGACAAAAGTAGGGGCTTTGAAATATAAGGGAAGATATAAAACCCAACAACCACCCAAAAATTATAAACCGTATATATCGATGCATATAGCAATATAAAGACACGGAAGAACTAAAAACACTATAAAACCGAGAGTATAGTAGAAGTAAATAGATTCTTCCGGAGGCAGATGAAAAAGAAGAATGACAGATATGAAAGTGAGGAGTATATCGAGAATCAGTACTGGATGAAGCATATTGACAAATACTTTAAAATATGAGTTGATGGAGAAAGAATAGAAGGTGTGAGTTGTAAGGAAACGAAGGAGGTGGATTTATAGTGAAATACCCGATAGAGAAATCAAGATGGATTATCGTATTAATTCGAAGAGAATCATAATCTCCTTAATCACCGAAGCATCAAATCCAACATAGATTACAAAGATTTTCTTTAAATTCGGAGATCAATTGTGATGATGTCAAAAGATATGACGAATCACTATAATCTTATTTCCTTCATTTAAGATAACTTCCCTCATACGCTTCGAGTAATCGAATTATTTTATCCATACTTCTTAGACATGATAAAACTTCATAATCGTCATAATAACATTCTCATTGTTAGCCATAACGACCTCTATCAAATTTCGGGGACGAAATTTCTTTAACGGGTAGGTACTGTGACGACCCGAAAATTTCCGACTAAATTTAAACTTTATCTTTATATTATTCTAACACGATAAGCAATGTTTGTTAAGTTAAATCTCAAGGATTTTAAACTATGTTTATACATTCATTTAAACCTCGACCAAATTCCAATGATTCACGAACCATTAAATGAACATATATGAATATGTATGTATATGTGTATATGTTATAAATTGAAAATGTTAACAAAGTATTTAAATGTATAATGCTTTATATGAATGTATTTGTTTCAATATGATTATCGACAAAATTAAAAAAATATATATATTAAATGATTGAATTATCAGAAACATTGAATTATGATTACAAGTCTCTGTTGAGAGGTCTACTATGATTTGAGAAAATCTATTCCTCTTAACGATATTCGGAATAATTTGTAAAGCTATTTATAAATAAAAATAAAAAGTGTCATTTACGAAAGTTAGACAAAAGCTAGTGGAGAATTGGTTTCCATAATATTCTATTAATCTATTTTCAAACGTACAAAAACGTTTTTAGTTTAAAAAGAACTTTATTATTAAAACGTATATAACTTTTATAAATATCTAGAATCACTTTTGACAACTCATTACTTAACCAGTATAATAAATATAACGATATTTATATTTTATTTCACTAAATATATATAACGATTTAAATTAATATTATATATATTTATACGCGTATTATACATACATAGTTTTTATACTTTTACTATACTTTAACTTTACCTTTACTTTACTTTTACTTTACTTTAACTTTAATAATTTACTTTAATAATTCATACTATAATAATTCACTTTAATAATTCATACTTTAATAATTCACTTTAATAATTCATACTTTAATAATTCACTTTAATAATTCATACTTTAATAATTCACTTTAATAATTCAAAAATCTATTATAAATAGAATTCAGTAGGTTTCATTATTTCATAGAAACTTGAAAATATATTTCTCTAAACTCTCTCAATCGATTTACATATATATATATATATATATATATATATATATATATATATATATATATATATATATATATATATATATATATATATATATATATATATATATATATATTTGCTCTGTATTATTTCAAGATATTATTAGTATACATAAAATATTACGACGGAGTGATGTCCGAGTGATTTCAAAATAGTTTTTTTTAATGAGTCGAAGCTAAGGAAATTATGGGTTATAGCTATGGAGGTGATGGGTATGGTTCATGGGTATGCTCGTGAGGTCAATCTAGTGTTTATCATCTCCGTTGCGTCTACGTACTTTCCTGCAATATTGAATCTCAATATTGATACGTGAGCACTCATAACTTAACTTTTATATATCAATAGTGTATCCCTGACTAGTGCTCGAGTATATAGGATTATGCATGCTTGTACATTCGATATTGTCCTTAGATAGGTTTGTTGAATCCTGAATTAGATACATATGCTACTGAGATAGAGTATATGATATGCATGTCATTGGAAAGCTAGCGAAAAATTAAGAACTTTTCATTTAGATATCGAATGGTTTCGATGAACGGATTTGAAGTTATAGTCAACTGAATTTTAGTATTATTGTTAAAATGATTATTATTACTATCGTCGTTATTATTTTAATAGAAATATCATTGTTATTATAAAATATCATTATTACTATTATGTTAGTATTATCATTTTATCATAATAACATTTTTAGTAAATATAAATATTGTTATTTTTTTATAGAATAATAATAATTATTATTACAAAATAATACAACTTTTACTTATTATTATTATGATCAATATTATTTTATAAAATAAATAGGGGATACAAAGATATTTTTCACCACGCGTAATATAATTACATTAATAATACTTACCACTATAGTTTTACGATATTAAGTGAACTTTATAAATTTTACTACTTAAGATATATAAAAGTATATTTTATCATATATAAACGTTAATATAAATTTTTTATTAATAAATGACTTTTATTATTATAAAATCTAATAAATATATTTAAATATATAAAACGACTATAGTTAAGTTATATAATAAACACGTATAAATTTTAGAAGTCATTTTGGGTCAAGTTGACTTTTGTTGACTTTTGCATATTAGTCTCGAGCATTAGGATTGTGGTACACTATGACTTGACCAAAAATTGTTAGACAAATATTGACCAACATATAAATATATATAATTAATATAGGTTCATGAATCCGAGGCCAACCTTGCACTTGTTAAATGACGTTATATGTATTTTTACTACGAAATACAGTATGGTGAGTTTCATTTGCTCCCTTTTTAATTGATTTTGCAATATATATATTTTGGGCTGAGAATACATGCAATATTTTATAAATGTTTTACGAAATAGAGACAAGTGATTAAAAATGATATTCTGCGGATTGATGTGCTAGGTAATTTAGTTACATGTTATAAGAGCATGTAAACGCGAATCCTAAAGATAGATCTATCGGGCTTAACACCCCCATCCTGTAGGCTGCACTAGACATAAGAGCTAGTGGGCGGATGTTTAGTACTTTGAGGATTATTTATACACTTGCGAGTGTACATATCCATCTTTGCGAAGATGACTTATTATATTATTGTTAAGGTTGGTTACTGAGGCCTCAACATAAGCAGAACGGTTTTATACACTTGCGAGTGTACATATATTTATAAACGGAAATCTTGTGGTCTATTAATATATTGAAATGATTGTTATGATAAACCTATGAACTCACCAACCTTTTGGTTGACACTTTAAAGCATGTTTATTCTCAGGTATTAAAGAAATCTTCCGCTGTGCATTAGCTCATTTTAAGGATATTACTTGGAGTCATTCATGGCATATTTTGAAAGACGTTGCATTCGAGTCATTGAGTTCATCAAGATTATTATTATGTCAATTATAGTTGGATGTATTATGAAATGGTGTGCATGCCGTCAACTTTCGTTGTAAAGAAAGTTTGTCTTTTAAAAACGAATGCAATATTTGTAAAATGTATCATATAGAGGTCAAATACCTCGCGATGTAATCAACTATTGTGAATCGTTTATAATGTATATGAACGGGTCCTTTCACAAGTTGATTAAGTTATGGTTGGAATAGATTTGTTACCAATTTTCACGTAGCTAAAATGAGAAAAATTATCCAATCTTGTTTTACCCATAACTTCTTCATTTTAAATCCGTTTTGAGTGAATCAAATTGCTATGGTTTCATATTGAACTCTATTTTATGAATCTAAACAGAAAAAGTATAGGTTTATAGTCGGAAAAATAAGTTACAAGTCGTTTTTGTAAAGGTAGTCATTTCAGTCGAAAGAACGACGTCTAGATGACCATTTTAGAAAACATACTTCCATTTTGAGTTTAACCATAATTTTTGGATATAGTTTCATGTTCATAATAAAAATCATTTTCTCATAATAACAACTTTTAAATCAAAGTTTATCATAGTTTTTAATTAACTAACCCAAAACAGCCCGCGGTGTTACTACGACGGCGTAAATCCGGTTTTACGGTGTTTTTCATGTTTCCAGGTTTTAAATCATTAAGTTAGCATATCATATAGATATAGAACATGTGTTTAGTTAATTTTAAAAGTCAAGTTAGAAGGATTAACTTTTGTTTGCGAACAAGTTTAGAATTAACTAAACTATGTTCTAGTGATTACGAGTTTAAACCTTCGAATAAGATAGTTTTATATATATGAATCGAATGATGTTATGAACATCATTACTACCTCAAGTTTAGTAGGTAAACCTACTGGAAGTGACAAGAAATGATCTAGCTTCAAAGGATCTTGGATGGCTTGAAAGTCTGTATATAACAAAGGTTTCTTGATCTTAGATGATTACTTGGAATGGATTAGAAAGCTTGGAAGTAAATTAGTAAACTTGAAGGGATTTTTGAAGTGTTCTTGAAGTGTTCTTCCTATGATGATTATAGCTTGATTCTTGAAGTGATTTTTGATGAAGATGATGATTAACTACTGGAAAAATACGTTCATAATAGTGTGTGTGTGTGTTGAGAGAGAATTAGAAAGAGAATTGGAAGTGAAATGGAGTGAATGATGAGTGGTAATTGGTGAGTGGTGAGTGGGGTTAAAAGGAGTTCTAGTTAGTTGACTAGCTCATGGTAGAAGTTAAAATTGATTAGTCATACATGACATAATCAAGAGTGGAATCCCATGCTAGTTCCTATTGGTATATACCCATAGTAAGTACGTTTTGAAGCTGTGTATAATACGGGTAAGAATACGACTAGAATTCTTGATGAAAGAAAAGAATGGGAAAGTAACTGTAACCATTTTCGTTAAGTATGAGTGTTTTGATATATGTCTTGAAGTCTTCCAAAAGTATTTTAATACATCTAAATACACTACATGTATATACATTTTAACTGAGTCGTTAAGTCATCGTTAGTCGTTACATGTAAGTGTTGTTTTGAAACCTTTAAGTTAACGATCTCAATTAATGTTGTTAACCCATTGTTTATTATATCTAATGAGATGTTAAATTATGATATTATCATGATATTATGATATATTAATATATCTTAATATGATATATATACATTTAAATGTCGTTACAACGATAATCGTTACATATATGTCTCGTTTCGAAATCCTTAAGTTAGTAGTCTTGTTTATATGTATATAACTCATTGTTAATATACTTATGGAGATACTTACTTATCATAATCTCATGTTAACCATATGTATATCCATATATATATCGTCATGTTGTTTTTACAAGTTTTAACGTTCGTGAATCGCCGGTCAACTTGGGTGGTCAATTGTCTATATGAAACATATTTCAATTAATCAAGTCTTAACAAGTTTGATTGCTTAACATGTTGGAAACATTTAATCATGTAAATATCAATCTCAATTAATATATATATAAACATGGAAAAGTTCGGGTCACTACATATATTACAGTAAGACATGCTGAATTTCTAATGGAATGTGATGATGGTTCACAAATTTTACCCTCATCATGTGCCATGATACATAACTCTTTCATTCTACTTAACCTCTAAACATATCAAGAGATTATTTTCTTGATAGTTCTATCCTTACCGTGATTCCAGCAGTTTGCTAATTAATCATGATATTACATTTTCTTTCTGATTAGAAGATTTCCTTAAATTCCTTGAATTCCGGAAATCCACCATGACTACGTCAAAAGTTAAGACGAAACTTTTCACTCTTTTGTGATAGCTTCACTCGTACGCTTCACATGATCGAATCGTTTTATCCATATTAATCAATAATGATAAAACTCAAACTCATATTCGTCATGAAAACACTTTTATTGTTAGCCATGACGACCTCACTCAAATTTCGGGAAGAAATTTCTTTAACGGGTAGGTACTGTAGTGACCCGGAAAATTTTGACTAATTTTAAATCAAACTCTCGATACGATTTCATAATTCTGACACGATAAGCAAAGTCTGTAATGTTGAGTCTCAAAAATTTTGAACTGTTTCCTATGTTCAATTGACCTTCAACCATTCTCGACGATTCACGAACATCTATTTGTAAATAGTTACATATATATATATATATATATATATATATATATATATATATATATATATATATATATATATATATATATATATATATATATATATATATATATATAAATATTACTTGTAAATATATAATATTATATTTAGTTGTTTAAAAAGAATATAATTAATATATTTATTTACTTAAACTTGTTAATTAAGATTTGATATATATATATATATATATATATATATATATATATATATATATATATATAATGTGTAAATTGAAAATGAATGATTTCGAGCCTAATTAGTAAACGTCAGTAACACTCGGTTGACGTTTCGTTAGTTTTAATATAGATATATTACATGTTCATGAAGGACTAAAATAAAAGTTGAACTGTAAATCGATTACGAAGATGTTAGATTTGTTAAAAATATTTTTTACCTTTTTAAGTTTAAATATTAGTACAACGTACATATAAATTGGAACAGAAAATAAATAATTATCAAACTTTTTTGATCAAGTTTCAAACAGTTAATGAGTGAAATAATTAAATATATTTATGCTAAAAATTTGGAATTTTTAGGAACAACTTTATACATTAACTGTTTAGCAATGGACACAATATTATACCATACAACTTAAATATCTAATGAATAAATCCAAGAGTCCGGTGGCTTAACTATTTAACTACTGTTTCCCATTCATGCTTCATGCCACTTGAGTTAATTATTATTATAATTATTATTAAAAATTAATATTATACTTATTACATTATATATATATATATATATATATATATATATATATATATATATATATATATATATATATATATATATATATATATATATATATATGTATGTATGTATCTATATATATGTATGTATATATATATATGTATGTATATATATATGTATATATACATATATGTATATATACATATATATTTATATATATATATATGTATATATATATATATATATATATATATATATATATATATATATATATATATATATATATATATATATATATCTGCAATGAGGGGATGAGGGAGTGAACCATCAAACTCGTCTGTCACCATAGCCACCACCAGAGCATCACCTCCGGCACTCACCACCGTCCACCACCACCCTAACCATCACAATCGTTCACCACTCCTCCACCGATTATCACCCTGTATACGATTGATCACCAACCACTTCATCATCGAAACCCCTTGAGAACCCATCACCTTCGACCACCAATTAACTACCACTTTTCGTTTCACTTGTTAATCGAGATTCACCATTTCAAACCCACCACATTGAATCACCATGAGTACCACACAAACCACCTTTCACTCTCTCTCTCTCTCTCTCTCTCTCTCTCTCTCTCTCTCTTCTCTCTTTCTCTATTTTTTTTTCTCGTGAACTCATCACCACCACCATAACCATGACTAGTCACGACTGTAAGATGAACCACACGAACACCACCAAGACCTGCACTATTCGAAGACACCAAAACCATTGAACTGCTACGTTTCCTGTTTTCCATTTCTTTCGAACCACCACCATAACCCATCACCTCCAAGAAATCACCACCCTCACCACCATCGAATATACTATTGTTTCTGTAACTATTGCAAACCATCTCCAGGTTTCCGTGGCTGCTGTCACTATAACCACCACCTTGAACCGCCAACCCCCACCATCGGTCTCATTATTATTTTTTTTACTCCAAACTGAAAGGACCCGTTCATATACATTATAAACGATTCACAATAGTTGATTACATCGCGAGGTATTTGACCTCTATATGATACGTTTTACAAACATTGCATTCGTTTTTAAAAGACAAACTTTCTTTACATCAAAAATTGACGGCATGTGTAGCGACCCGACCAAATCGTCATTGGCGGCGCCGTCTACTTAGGTCCCGTTACGTGGTCATAAGTCTTTAAAACAACGTTTGACCAAAAGATATGTCGCATTCATTTCAAATGTAAAGGTTGTTCAAGTTTTACAAGAATAGTTCCACCACAAGTTACGATACAAAGTTTTAAGTACAAATGAAACTTATGCGACACAATTTAAAAGTATCCAAAAGACGCTCCATGTATGCATGTATACTCGACATCCAATGCAAGTATCAAAATAATGAGCGGAAGCATGTATCATGTATCGTTCAAGGACCTGAGAAAAACATAGAAATCTGTCAACGAAAACGTTGGTGAAATCATAGGTTTAAGTAAGTAAGTACAAGTGAACCACAAGATTTGCATCAATGAAATAATAGTAATACATTCCAAAAGTTTGTTTCACGAGCACCTAATTATCAATGCTTAACATTTCCTTCCATTGAACCCCATCACTTAGTGCTAAAACATACACTGTTTCTCGAAAATATATTTCATTCGTAAACGGTAGCGAACCGTTTGAATGAGGGTTTGTCAAACCCATATGGATCCATACAACATAAGTTCTCGCTTACACCCGGCAAGTGTAACTAATGATAATCGAATTGAGGATTTTGTTCTAAACTCGTATGTAGAATGTTTGTTTTTCCTGTACTTGTGTTCACTTAGTAAAGAAATGTTTATGTTTTCTCATCCCAAATGTAAGTTCAAAAAGAGTAAAAGTGGGACTATGATCTCACCTTGAGTGCACGTACGAAAAGCACTTCACAAAATAACGTGTGTGAAGGATAGTGCTAGTCTTGACCTAAACAAATAGGTCGTATCAATAACGGTAAACACGATAGGTCAAGGATGTTCAATTAGTCCTATGGCTCGTTACGACTCGATTATTTAGCATGTGAAATCAAATTGTTAAGTTTCATGCAAGATACAAGTATATAAACAAGTTAGGAAGGTTGCATAATCATTTGGTTAAGTTTGACAAAAAGTCAAACTTTGGTCGGTCAAAGTCAACGAAAAAGTCAACACGTTCGGGTCGTGTCCCGAACTATTTTTCTGAGGTTTTTAATCATGTATGAGCATGTTAGGACAAGTTACATGTGAATCGGAGGTGCGTAGCATAGCAAACATTATTCAAAAATTGACCAAGTTGGACAGACCAAAATGGCGCGCCGCGCGGGTATATGGCGCGCCGCGCCATTACCTGTGCAGAGAATTCTGGCAGTTTTTAAGTTTTATGCACGAACCTAACTTCAAACAATCACCATTTATGATCCGCAAACAATCAAGACAAGTATCTTATACCGTTGGGAAGGTAATTTGACGAGGAAAACAACTAAACACATTTCATCAATCAATCTACCTATTACAACAACCAAAACCGCATCTAATGCTTAACATTAACCGCATACAAGTTCATAAATGCAATTCAATGATTCGGGCAACCAATTTACATGAATGATATGCCGTTTCGAAGGTAATCAAGCATACAATCCAACTAAACACTTACCAATAATAATCCATGGCATTCAATGCATCAAAAGTCCATTTCAAATTCATCAAACCCTAACCCAAATTCACCAAAATCAATAATCAAGTTCATGAAGTTTTCTAAGGCAACCTACACATCAAATTGAAGCTAGTGATACAAGGAACACAATTAGAACATGAACTTTTAACATCTAACAACATATGATCATCCAAAATTCAAGAACAACACACCAAAATTCAAATTCATGCTAGTTACACTAAAACAACGAGATCGAGCATATAAATCATATATTCATGTTAGACTTGAGCCATAGACACTAATTAACACTTTTATAAGTTAAAAACATCAAGAACACAAAATCTAGTGATTTTAGAAAGTTACCCAAATGAGATGAAGTTGGTACCAAAATGAAGAGGATGAAGAGAGGATCACGAATATGTAATTTATTTTGTTGTAAGCCTCCTAGATCGAATTTAGATGATGATTGAATGAATTTGGATAATTGGGTGTGTGTTCTTGCTAGAGAGAAAGAGAGAGATGGAGATGATAATGAATGGGTGAAAGGGGTTTGACCCTTTGACCTAGTCAAGGGTTTGATCCCTTGTCAAGTTTAGTCCCTCAACTTTCGTTCGGGTGCGGGAATTACCTAAACGAGATAATTTAAAACGCTTATCAACGGGAGATGTTATAAACATATAACGGACTTTATATTAGTATAACGGAAAAGTAAATGGAAAAAGGCGGGATGTTACATTACCTACTCCTTAAAAGAAATTTCGTCCCGAAATTTAAGTAGGCGTAGTAGTCGTTGTTTCTTCCTCGAGATCTTGCGTTTCCGAATTCACGAATAGATGAGGATAGTTCCTTTGCATTTGATCTTGTCTTTCCCAAGTAAACTCGGGTCCTCTTTTGGCATTCCAACGAACCTTGACAATCGGGATTCGGCTTTGTTTCAATGTCTTGACGGAGGTGTCCACAATTTCAACCGGTTCCTCCACAAAATGAAGTTTGTCATCAATAGTAAGTTCTTCGAGAGGGATAACGATATCGGGTTCGGCAAGACACTTTTTCAAGTTAGATACATGGAAGGTAGGATGAACGGAGTTCAATTGAGGCGGAAGATCTAAACGATAAGCAACGGTTCCAATACACTCCAAGATTTCGAAAGGACCAATATACCGCGGATTTAGCTTCCCGCGTTTCCCAAAACGGATTACACCCTTCCAAGGTGCGACTTTTAACATTACTCGGTCACCGACTTGAAATTCAAGATCGTTGCGTCGTTTGTCGGTATAGCTCTTTTGACGACTTCGGGCCGTCCTAAGCCTATCTCGGATTTGAACGATTTTCTCGGTGGTTTCGTGAATGAGTTCGGGTCCAGTGATTTGCACGTCGCCTACCTCGGCCCAACAAAGAGGTGAACAACATTTGCGGCCATATAGCGCTTCAAAAGGTGCGGCTTTAATACTCGCGTGATAACTATTGTTGTAAGAGAACTCGGCGAGAGGTAAGTGCTTGTCCCAAGCTTTTCCGAAATCAACCACGCAAGCTCGTAACATGTCCTCTAAGGTTTGAATTGTACGTTCGCTTTGTCCATCGGTTTGAGGATGATATGCGGTGCTCATGTCTAAACGCGTTCCCAATGCTTCTTGCAATGTACGCCAAAATCTAGAAACGAAACGGCCATCTCGGTCGGAGATAATCGATAAAGGTACACCGTGTCGGGCTACGATCTCCTTAATGTAAAGTTGTGCAAGTTTCTCCATTTTGTCCGTTTCTTTCATGGCCAGGAAGTGTGCGGATTTGGTGAGACGGTCAACAATAACCCAAATGGTATCATAACCGCCCGTCGTTTTTGGTAGTTTGGTGATAAAATCCATCGTTATCCTTTCCCACTTCCATTGCGGGATCTCGGGTTGTCGAAGTAGTCCGGACGGTCTTTGGTGTTCGGCTTTGACTTTGGAACATGTCAAACACTTGGAAACATAAGTAGCTACGTCCCTTTTGATGTTCGGCCACCAATATAGCTGTTTAAGGTCGTGGTACATCTTATTGGCACCGGGGTGAATCGAGTATCGTGACTTATGGGCTTCATCTAAAATAAGGCTTCGTAGGTCCCCATAACTAGGCACCCAAATCCTTCCGGCGAAATATCGGAGTCCGGTTTCTTTAACTTCGAATCGAGAGGTGAGGACGTTCAAGTGTTCGAGAGAGATGTTTTCATCCTTGAGAGCCTCATCTTGGGCTACCCGAATTTGGCTATTAAGGTTTGTGTGGATGGTGATGTTTAAGGCTCGGACACGAAGAGGCACCACTCTTTCTTTTCGACTTAAGGCATCGGCTACTACATTTGCCTTCCCGGGATGGTAACGAAGCTCGCAATCGTAATCGTTTAAGGTTTCAATCCACCTTCGTTGTCTCATGTTTAGTTGCTTTTGATCGAAAATGTGTTGGAGACTTTTGTGGTCGGTAAAGATAGTACTCTAGGTTCCATAAAGATAGTGTCTCCACATTTTAAGTGCAAAGACAACGGCTCCGAGTTCGAGATCATGTGTCGTATAGTTTCGTTCATGAATTTTGAGTTGTCGAGAAGCATAAGCAATGACTTTCGTTCGTTGCATCAATACACACCCAAAACCATGTTTTGAGGCATCGCAATATACAACAAAGTCATCATTGCCTTCGGGAAGTGACAAAATAGGAGCGGTGGTTAGCTTCGTTTTCAAGATTTGGAATGCGGATTCATGTTCGGTCGCCCAAATGAATTTCTTTCCCTTGTGAGTCAATGCGGTTAGAGGACGTGCAACCAAAGAGAAATTTTCGATGAATCTACGATAGTACCCGGCGAGACCCAAAAATTGATGAATGTGAGTAGGAGTAGTAGGAGTCTCCCATTTGCTAATGGCTTCGATTTTCGTTGGATCGACTTTAATACCTTGGTCACTTACAACATGACCAAGAAATTGAACTTCCTTTAACCAAAATTCACACTTGGAGAATTTGGCATAGAGTTGTTCTTGTCTTAAAAGTTCAAGCACAAGTCGGAGATGTTGTTCGTGCTCTTCTTCATTTTTAGAATAAATCAATATGTCATCGATGAACACAATAACGAATTTATCGAGATACGGTTTGCACACGCGGTTCATAAGATCCATGAACACCGCCGGTGCGTTAGTGAGACCAAATGGCATGACAAGGAATTCATAACTACCATAACGAGTTCGGAAAGCGGTTTTGGAGACATCTTCCCCCTTAACCCTCAATTGATGATAACCCGAGCGGAGATCGATTTTCGAATATACACAAGACCCTTGTAGTTGATCAAAGAGGTCATCGATGCGAGGAAGAGGATATCGGTTCTTAACCGTCAATTTATTTAGTTCACGATAATCAATGCACATTCGTAGGGATCCGTCTTTCTTTTTAACAAACAAAATCGGAGCGCCCCAAGGTGAATGGCTAGGTTGGATAAAACCTCGATCAAGTAGTTCTTGGATTTGACTTTGCAATTCTTGCATTTCAGATGGAGCGAGTCTATATGGTGCACGTGCTACGGGTGCGGCTCCCGGAATAAGATCGATTTGGAATTCAACCGGTCGATGAGGCGGAAGACCCGGCAATTCGTCGGGAAATACATCGGAATAGTCACTAACAATTGGCACATCATTGATGTGCTTCTCATCGGACTCGACTTTCTTAATGTGGGCAAGGATCGCAAAACAACCCTTACGGAGTAGTTTTCTAACTTTAAGGCACGAAACGAGGTTGAGTCTGGTGCAACTCTTATCGCCATAAACAATCAAAGGTTCACCATTCTCGATAGGAATTCGGATTGCGTTAAGATCACAAAGAATGTGAGATTTCGTTTTGACTAACCAATTCATACCGATTATTACATCAAAGCTTCCTAGTTCCATGGGTATCAAGTCAATTTCAAATTCCTTACCCAAAATGTTTAACGTACACCCCCGGTAATATGTGTCGGCACTTAATAGTTTTCCGTTATCCACTTCAATGGTATAAGTGGTATCTAATGGAAGAGGTGGAGTGCTAAAAGAATGAGTCAAAGTCTTGGATACAAAGCATTTATCGGCACCCGAATCGAATAAGCAAGAGACATAAGAATTGTTGAGAAGAAACGTACCCGTGACTAGTTCAGTGTCATCCCGGGCTTCCTCGGTGTTTATGTTGAAAGCTCGGCCGCGCGTATTGGGGTTATCTTTCTTCTTTGGGCATGCATTTCTATAATGACCCGTTTGGCCACATTCGTAACAAGTGCCCGTCTTTGGTGCATTGGGCCACTTTCGAGCGACGGGAGTGGCACTTTTACAATCGTTGGCCTTATGACCAACTCCTTGGCACCGGTGGCAAATTAACTTACTACATTCGCCAAAGTGATGTTTGTTGCATTTGTTGCAAAGAGGTAGGTTCCCGGCATAACCTTTCTTGCCGTCGGAGGTGTAAGGCTTCTTAGTAAAGTTGTTGTTGTTTGATTGGGAGGGTTCCCATTTTCTTTTGTTGCCGCCCGATTTATCCTCGGCCTTAGGTGCCGGAACTACGATTTCGTCAACCGTTTCAATTAGTTGGCGAGCCATGTTCATAGCGGCTTGATGAGTAGTGGGTTTGGATGACATCACCCCTTGTTTGATGCTTTTTGGAAGACCGAGCATGTAGAGCTCAATCCTTTGAGATTCGGGGTTAACAAGATTAGGGCACATCAAGGATAGTTCGGCGAAACGTTGATTATAAGCCTTAAGATCGTTTCCGACCGCTTTCAAAGCTCTTAGTTCTTCCTCAAGTTTTCGGGTTTCTTCGCGCGGAAAATATTCAACAATCATCTTTTCCTTTAGATCGGCCCAAGAGAGGGCATGAGCTTCATCGGTACCCACCGATTGAACATAGGTGTTCCACCATGTTAGAGCAATTCCGGAGAAAGTGTGAGTGGAGTATTTGACCTTGTCTTGGTCCCGACAACCGCTTATGCTAAAGACGGCTTCCGTTTGCTCAAACCATCGGGTGAGCACGACCGGTCCCCCGGTTCCATCAAAAGTGTGAGGTTTGCACCCCATGAAAGCTTTATAGGAGCATCCCTCGTTTGAGTTTCCGGCTCCATTGTTGTTGTTGTTGTTGTTGTTGTTGTTGTGGTTGTTATTATTATTGTTGTTGGATGAGTGACCGGCCATGGCCGCATCTACGGCGGTAGCTATCATCCGTTCGAGAGCTTGTTCGGGAGTTTCATTGCGGCGTACATGACGAGGAGCCATTGTTCCTTCAAGACACAAGAATATCATTGATTAGTATTCTCAATAATACTAACCGTGATATAGAGTAAAGATAAAGAGAAGTTTTTCCTCGACTCGCCTTAAATTCTTTATGCCATAATGTCGGAACGTTCATATGAGTCACCGTAATATAATCCCGGAAATTATATTACCCTGATTCATATGTGCATTCGACATCATTTCATATAGTCAAGGTGGCGCGTCAATCAAATTAAACAACGTGAGATTAAGATGAACTAAGAGTAGATATGAGTAGAAGCGTTCGAGTATAAATGCACAAGTAGTCAAGTAATTCCTACTTCAAATCTATATGCCGGTTGTAGTCTAGACTCACCAATGTACCCTATGACTCGAGGTTGACACCAATGAACTCTAAATCCCTACAACCAACGCTCTGATACCATCTGTAGCGACCCGACCAAATCGTCATTGGCGGCGCCGTCTACTTAGGTCCCGTTACGTGGTCATAAGTCTTTAAAACAACGTTTGACCAAAAGATATGTCGCATTCATTTCAAATGTAAAGGTTGTTCAAGTTTTACAAGAATAGTTCCACCACAAGTTACGATACAAAGTTTTAAGTACAAATGAAACTTATGCGACACAATTTAAAAGTATCCAAAAGACGCTCCATGTATGCATGTATACTCGACATCCAATGCAAGTATCAAAATAATGAGCGGAAGCATGTATCATGTATCGTTCAAGGACCTGAGAAAAACATAGAAATCTGTCAACGAAAACGTTGGTGAAATCATAGGTTTAAGTAAGTAAGTACAAGTGAACCACAAGATTTGCATCAATGAAATAATAGTAATACATTCCAAAAGTTTGTTTCACGAGCACCCAATTATCAATGCTTAACATTTCCTTCCATTGAACCCCATCACTTAGTGCTAGAACATACACTGTTTCTCGAAAATATATTTCATTCGTAAACGGTAGCGAACCGTTTGAATGAGGGTTTGTCAAACCCATATGGATCCATACAACATAAGTTCTCGCTTACACCCGGCAAGTGTAACTAATGATAATCGAATTGAGGATTTTGTTCTAAACTCGTATGTAGAATGTTTGTTTTTCCTGTACTTGTGTTCACTTAGTAAAGAAATGTTTATGTTTTCTCATCCCAAATGTAAGTTCAAAAAGAGTAAAAGTGGGACTATGATCTCACCTTGAGTGCACGTACGAAAAGCACTTCACAAAATAACGTGTGTGAAGGATAGTGCTAGTCTTGACCTAAACAAATAGGTCGTATCAATAACGGTAAACACGATAGGTCAAGGATGTTCAATTAGTCCTATGGCTCGTTACGACTCGATTATTTAGCATGTGAAATCAAATTGTCAAGTTTCATGCAAGATACAAGTATATAAACAAGTTAGGAAGGTTGCATAATCATTTGGTTAAGTTTGACAAAAAGTCAAACTTTGGTCGGTCAAAGTCAACGAAAAAGTCAACACGTTCGGGTCGTGTCCCGAACTATTTTTCTGAGGTTTTTAATCATGTATGAGCATGTTAGGACAAGTTACATGTGAATCGGAGGTGCGTAGCATAGCAAACATTATTCAAAAATTGACCAAGTTGGACAGACCAAAATGGCGCGCCGCGCGGGTATATGGCGCGCCGCGCCATTACCTGTGCAGAGAATTCTGGCAGTTTTTAAGTTTTATGCACGAACCTAACTTCAAACAATCACCATTTATGATCCGCAAACAATCAAGACAAGTATCTTATACCGTTGGGAAGGTAATTTGACAAGGAAAACAACTAAACACATTTCATCAATCAATCTACCTATTACAACAACCAAAACCGCATCTAATGCTTAACATTAACCGCATACAAGTTCATAAATGCAATTCAATGATTCGGGCAACCAATTTACATGAATGATATGCCGTTTCGAAGGTAATCAAGCATACAATCCAACTAAACACTTACCAATAATAATCCATGGCATTCAATGCATCAAAAGTCCATTTCAAATTCATCAAACCCTAACCCAAATTCACCAAAATCAATAATCAAGTTCATGAAGTTTTCTAAGGCAACCTACACATCAAATTGAAGCTAGTGATACAAGGAACACAATTAGAACATGAACTTTTAACATCTAACAACATATGATCATCCAAAATTCAAGAACAACACACCAAAATTCAAATTCATGCTAGTTACACTAAAACAACGAGATCGAGCATATAAATTATATATTCATGTTAGACTTGAGCCATAGACACTAATTAACACTTTTATAAGTTAAAAACATCAAGAACACAAAATCTAGTGATTTTAGAAAGTTACCCAAATGAGATGAAGTTGGTACCAAAATGAAGAGGATGAAGAGAGGATCACGAATATGTAATTTATTTTGTTGTAAGCCTCCTAGATCGAATTTAGATGATGATTGAATGAATTTGGATAATTGGGTGTGTGTTCTTGCTAGAGAGAAAGAGAGAGATGGAGATGATAATGAATGGGTGAAAGGGGTTTGACCCTTTGACCTAGTCAAGGGTTTGATCCCTTGTCAAGTTTAGTCCCTCAACTTTCGTTCGGGTGCGGGAATTACCTAAACGAGATAATTTAAAATGCTTATCAACGGGAGATGTTATAAACATATAACGGACTTTATATTAGTATAACGGAAAAGTAAATGGAAAAAGGCGGGATGTTACATTACCTACTCCTTAAAAGAAATTTCGTCCCGAAATTTAAGTAGGCGTAGTAGTCGTTGTTTCTTCCTCGAGATCTTGCGTTTCCGAATTCACTAATAGATGAGGACACTTCCTTTGCATTTGATCTTGTCTTTCCCAAGTAAACTCGGGTCCTCTTTTGGCATTCCAACGAACCTTGACAATCGGGATTCGGCTTTGTTTCAATGTCTTGACGGAGGTGTCCACAATTTCAACCGGTTCCTCCACAAAATGAAGTTTGTCATCAATAGTAAGTTCTTCGAGAGGGATAACGATATCGGGTTCGGCAAGACACTTTTTCAAGTTAGATACATGGAAGGTAGGATGAACGGAGTTCAAATGAGGCGGAAGATCTAAACGATAAGCAACGGTTCCAATACGCTCCAAGATTTCGAAAGGACCAATATACCGCGGATTTAGCTTCCCGCGTTTCCCAAAACGGATTACACCCTTCCAAGGTGCGACTTTTAACATTACTCGGTCACCGACTTGAAATTCAAGATCGTTGCGTCGTTTGTCGGTATAGCTCTTTTGACGACTTCGGGCCGTCCTAAGCCTATCTCGGATTTAAACGATTTTCTCGGTGGTTTCGTGAATGAGTTCGGGTCCGGTGATTTGCACGTCGCCTACCTCGGCCCAACAAAGAGGTGAACGACATTTGCGGCCATATAGCGCTTCAAAAGGTGCGGCTTTAATACTCGCGTGATAACTATTGTTGTAAGAGAACTCGGCGAGAGGTAAGTGCTTGTCCCAAGCTTTTCCGAAATCAACCACGCAAGCTCGTAACATGTCCTCTAAGGTTTGAATTGTACGTTCGCTTTGTCCATCGGTTTGAGGATGATATGCGGTGCTCATGTCTAAACGCGTTCCCAACGCTTCTTGCAATGTACGCCAAAATCTAGAAACGAAACGGCCATCTCGGTCGGAGATAATCGATAAAGGTACACCGTGTCGGGCTACGATCTCCTTAATGTAAAGTTGTGCAAGTTTCTCCATTTTGTCCGTTTCTTTCATGGCCAGGAAGTGTGCGGATTTGGTGAGACGGTCAACAATAACCCAAATGGTATCATAACCGCCCGTCGTTTTTGGTAGTTTGGTGATAAAATCCATCGTTATCCTTTCCCACTTCCATTGCGGGATCTCGGGTTGTCGAAGTAGTCCGGACGGTCTTTGGTGTTCGGCTTTGACTTTAGAACATGTCAAACACTTGGAAACATAAGTAGCTACGTCCCTTTTGATGTTCGGCCACCAATATAGCTGTTTAAGGTCGTGGTACATCTTATTGGCACCGGGGTGAATCGAGTATCGTGACTTATGGGCTTCATCTAAAATAAGGCTTCGTAGGTCCCCATAACTAGGCACCCAAATCCTTCCGGCGAAATATCGGAGTCCGGTTTCTTTAACTTCGAATCGAGAGGTGAGGACGTTCAAGTGTTCGAGAGAGATGTTTTCATCCTTGAGAGCCTCATCTTGGGCTACCCGAATTTGGCTATTAAGGTTTGTGTGGATGGTGATGTTTAAGGCTCGGACACGAAGAGGCACCACTCTTTCTTTTCGACTTAAGGCATCGGCTACTACATTTGCCTTCCCGGGATGGTAACGAAGCTCGCAATCGTAATCGTTTAAGGTTTCAATCCACCTTCGTTGTCTCATGTTTAGTTGCTTTTGATCGAAAATGTGTTGGAGACTTTTGTGGTCGGTAAAGATAGTACTCTTGGTTCCATAAAGATAGTGTCTCCACATTTTAAGTGCAAAGACAACGGCTCCGAGTTCGAGATCATGTGTCGTATAGTTTCGTTCATGAATTTTGAGTTGTCGAGAAGCATAAGCAATGACTTTCGTTCGTTGCATCAATACACACCCAAAACCATGTTTTGAGGCATCGCAATATACAACAAAGTCATCATTGCCTTCGGGAAGTGACAAAATAGGACCGGTGGTTAGCTTCGTTTTCAAGATTTGGAATGCGGATTCATGTTCGGTCGCCCAAATGAATTTCTTTCCCTTGTGAGTCAATGCGGTTAGAGGACGTGCAACCAAAGAGAAATTTTCGATGAATCTACGATAGTACCCGACGAGACCCAAAAATTGACGAATGTGAGTAGGAGTAGTAGGAGTCTCCCATTTGCTAATGGCTTCGATTTTCGTTGGATCGACTTTAATACCTTGGTCACAGGTAATATCCTTAAAATGAGCTAATGCACAGCGGAAGATTTCTTTAATACCTGAGAATAAACATGCTTTAAAGTGTCAACCAAAAGGTTGGTGAGTTCATTAGTTTATCATAATCCATCATTTCCGTAATAGTAATAGACCACAAGATTTCAGTTTCTATAAATATCCGTACACTCGCAAGTGTATAAAAGTATTCTATAAGTTGTAGGCACCCGGTAACAAGCCTTAACGTTCATGTTTTACCCTCTGAAGTACACCAGATCAGGTGTGTTTAATATAACCTCGAAGTACTAAAGCATCCCATAGTCAGGATGGGGTTTGTCAGGCCCAATAGATCTATCTTTAGGATTCGCGCCTACCGTACATAGACAAGTAGTTTAATGTTACCAAGCTAAGGGTATATTTCTGGTTTAAACCCACGTAGAATTAGTTTTAGTACTTGTGTCTATTTCGTAAAACATTTATAAAACAGCGCATGTATTCTCAGCCCAAAAATATATATTGCAAAAGCAATTAAAAAGGGAGCAAATGAAACTCACAATACTGTATTTCGTAGCAATTATGTATATGACGGCACTGAACAAGTGCAGGGTTTGTCTCGGATTCACGAACCTATATTAAGTATATATATTTATATGTTGATCAATATCTGTCTAACAATTTAGGTCAAGTCGTAGTGTATCACAATCCTAATGCTCGAGACCGACATGCAAAAGTCAACAAAAGTCAACTTGACCCAAAATGACTTTCAAAATCTATACATGTTTATTATATAACTTATATATAGTAGTTTTATATATTTAAATATATTTATCAGATCTTATTATACTAAATAATACAAGTCATTTATTAATAAATAAAAATTTATATTAAAATTCATATATGATAAAAATATACTTTTATATATCTCAAGTAATAAAATTTATAAAATTCACTTAATATCATAAAAATATAGTGGTATGTATTATTAATGTAATTACATTACGTGTGGTAAAAATATCTTTGTACGCATATTTATTTGATAAAATAATATTGATAATAATAATAATGATAAAAATAATAAAATGACAGTTTCAATAAAAATATTAATTTTTAGTAATAAAGATAATTTTAGTAATAACATCAACTGATAACAGTTATAATAATCGTTTTAATAATAATATTAAAATTAATGATAATTCAGTTGACCATATCTTTTAATCCGTTCATCGAAACCACACGATTTCTAAATGAAAAGTTATTAATTTTTTTCTTCAGCTTTTCAACGACATGCATATCATATAACTTATCTCAGTAGCATATGTATCAAATTCGTGATTTATCATAAACTTTTTAACGACGAAACTAAGCATACAAACATGCATAATCATATATACTCGAGCACTAGTCAGGGATACACTATTAATATATAAAAGATAAGATATGAATGCTCACGTATCAATATTTTGATTCAATATTGCAGGAAAGTACGTAGACGCAACAAAAATGATAAACGTTAGGTTGACCTCACGAGCAATACCCTCGATCAATACCCATAACCTTCATAGCTATAACCCATAATTTCCTTAGCTATATCCCATTTGAAAACTTATTTTGAAATCATCTGAATATAACTCCGTCGTAGTATTTTATGTATACTAATAATATCTTGAAATAGTACTAAGTAAATATATATATATGTAATTCGATTGAGAGAGTTTTGAGAAATATATTTTCAAGTTTCTATGAAATAATGAAACCTATTGAATTCTATTTATAATAGATTTTTGAATTATTAAAGTGAATTATTAAAGTATGAATTATTAAAGTGAATTATTAAAGTATGAATTATTAAAGTTAAAGTAAAGTAAAAGTAAAGTAAAGGTAAAGTTAAAGTATAGTAAAAGTATAAAACTATGTACGTATAATACGCGTATACAAATATATAATATTAATTTAAATCGTTATATATATTTAATAAAATAAAATATAAATATCGTTATCTTTATCATACTGGTTAAGTAATGAGTTGTCAAAAAGAATAGATTTCTTAAATCACAGTGGACCTTATAACATAGGCCCGTAATCATATCATAATGTATCTGATAATTCAATCATTTGATATTATCTCTTAATTCTGTCGATAAATATATCGAAACAAATATGTTCATGTAAAGTATCATATATCTAATACTTTGTTAATGTTTTCAGTTAATATTATATATTATATATACATATCTATATACACATAATTGTTCGTGAATCGTCGAACACGGTCAAAGGGTAATTGATTACATGAATGTAGTTCCAAACTTTTTAAGATTCAACATTACAAATTCTGCTTATCGTGTCGGAATCATATAA
Organism: Rutidosis leptorrhynchoides; assembly: GCF_046630445.1. NCBI lineage: Eukaryota > Viridiplantae > Streptophyta > Magnoliopsida > Asterales > Asteraceae > Rutidosis > Rutidosis leptorrhynchoides. Next base: position 458,765,037 of record NC_092337.1, on the reverse strand, counting down.
AGGTTAAGTTTAAATTTGGTCGGAAATTTCCGGGTCGTCACAGTACCTACCCGTTAAAGAAATTTCGTCCCGAAATTTGATCGAGGTCGTCATGGCTAACTATAAAAATGTTTTCATGATGAATATGAGTTGATAAATAGAGTTTTATCATCATTGAGTAATATAGATAAAATAATTTGATTACGCGAAGAGTATAAGTGAAGCTATCGCAAGAGAGTGAAATGAGTAAACGTATATTCGTTTTAACCGATGACGTAGTTATGATTGATTTTCGGAATTCATGGGATTTAAAGAAAATCTTTGCAATAAGATTTGGTTCTTCGGCGATTAAGGAAATCAGGATCTTCTTTGATTAAATGCGATAATCTGTCTCGATTTCTCTGTCTGATATTTTACTATAATTCCACCCCCTTCGTTTCTTTATTTCCACATCTCACACCTTCTAGTCTTTCTCCCCAATTCATACTTTAAAGCATTCGTTAATATGCTTCATCCAGTATTGATTCTTGATATACTCTTAACTTTCATATATGTCATTCTTCTTTTTCATCTACCACCGGAGGAAGTTATTTTCTTCTACCATTACCTTGGGGTTATTGTGTTTTTCATTCTCCCGTGTCTTTATATTGCTATACGCATTGATATACACGGTTTGTAATTTCGGGGTTGTTATCGGGCTTTATATTCTCCATTATATTTCGGAGCTTCATGCTTTCGTTTTCTCTTTCCGACCTTAAGTCAAGCGGATAATGGTCCAGAATTCGTAGATATGAATTTTTGGATGAACATAGTTAATGTTCCAAGAAGAAAATCGTAATGGCACGATCTTGATTTGGAAAATTACCAGAATATCCGAAAATATAGAGCTATCAAGATGATATGTTCTTAATATGTTTGAAAATTGGGTAGAATGTAAGAGTCGTGTAAACAGTACATGATGACGGTATGTTCTGTGAATCATCACGTTCCATTAGAAACTCAGCATGACTTACTGTAATATAATCACGTTGATCAAGTGTCATTATATTATACAAACTCATGCTTCAGTTCCCAATACTACTTCAAAAACATTCCTATTTTAAATTCAAATTTTTTTTTTTTTTTAGAATTTAGAAACTAACACAGTTTCTTTTTATGTTGTAACGCAGATATTGCGAAGAGATAAAAGATTTCAGATAAGAATAGTTGTGAAAATATCTTCAGGAATATCGAAGATATTATAATAAAAGATACGATAATATGGATGATGAAGAAGATTTGTCTGTGAAGGTTTAGAATAAGAAGTAAGTTGTTTGCTAACGATTTCAGTAGACACTGAATCATTTGAATCCTTTGAAGGCAGGTTTAGTCTTTGTGATTTGTCCACAGCCTCCTTCATGGTCTGCTCAATCCGTTTTCCAGTTTCAAACCTTCTCTTTTTCTCAGCTTTACCACCATACTATTCTTTATCATCAAACTTTTGACTGTTAAAGTCGTTTACAGTTTTTGCTGCTTCATCAGCATTTTTCCAATTTCGAAGAACTAGTTCATGGTTTGGGATATTTTTCAGAAAATTCACATTCGAAGTATGTAAGTCTAGGAGATAGACGTTATATGTATAACTTTTGAAGTAAAACTGTCGCGAAATTCAAAATACTGATTGCTAATTCCCAGTAGTTGGTGTGACAATTATTGTTACAGGATGTAGGTGAGTACATGATGGGGTTTTAATGAATAAGTATAGTGGCTTTTCGGAGAGGCTTAAGTCGAAGGTTAATGAAGTTGTTGATAAGTTTACTGCTAATGTGGCGAGATATGAAAGGTTCCCCGGTAACAATGATGAAGGGGTAATTGTTATAATAAGGTTTATTCGTATAAACAAATGAAGGTGATTTGCTGCAGCTGTGACAAAACTGTCTATTTTGGAAAGAGATTGAAAAATTATATTTGGTAATAAATATCAAAGGATCTGACATGGATACGTGTTAAACTATAACTTTGGTTTCGAGAGCTTTTCAGATGCATGACAGTGGGTAATATGTGGTTGGATCATCATCTCGCATGTCTTTAGGAATTTCGAAGTGTTTGAACACATATTGTAATTGTTAATATACATATGATGTTCTAAGATTTTGAATGATACAAATATTTTTGTGAGTTCCATGAATAGAAATGAGGTTCTAGGACAGTTTTGAAGTCAAAGTATAGTTTTGAAAGATGTAGGAATCTAAGAGTGACGATTTCAGTTATATCTTGAATCGAATTCTGAGATTTCAAAATCAGAATATGTAATTAGATTTTGAATGAGTATGGTTGTTTTGATTTTTATAAAAGAATGTATATTGTTGTGAAAGTAGGGAGTATAATGGATGAGTTGCTGAATCAGATTCGAAGAATGTAACATATTAATTGTGAATTTATATATCTCTCGGGTATTACCTATCCGTTAAAAAAAAATTCACAATTAATATTTTGTACAAAAGAATTTTATTACAGTCTTTATGGAAATATATATGTGTATATTTCTTCAGATGTAATATTGATTTAATGAGTTAGTATTAAATTAAACTCATTTGATTTATGGTTAAGGCGAGGATAGATAATTTCTAAACTTTAGAAATTACATAATCGCCGTAGAATGTTTCCCCAATGAAGTTATGAATCAATACTTCATCGTTGTGGTATTCCTTGGTATCTACATGGCGTATGACGTCGATGCTCGTGGGACAGATTGTGAAGTTGAGGTTTGCGATGCGGTTGTTGTTGGTGGTGGTAATGGTACTGTTGATGTTGTTGATGGTGGTACTGGTTATGCTGTTGGTGCTGCTGCTGGTGTTTGTAACCTTTGCACCATATTCTCCAAAGCCACTACCCGAGCGCGAAGCTCGTTGACTTCTTCTATTACACCGGGGTAATTGTCGGTTCGGACGAGCGGATAAATAAGTTCTAGAATTTGGTGTAGTATACAATCATGACGAGATACTCTGAAAATGAGAGAGAAAATGGTGTTTCGGACAGGTTCGCCGGTAAGTGCTTCAGGTTCATTGCCAAGAGGGCAATGTGGTGGATGAAAGGGATCGCCTTCTTCTTGTCTCCAATGGTTAAGTAGATTACGAACCCATCCCCAATTCATCCAGAATAGATGATGGCTAATTGGTTGATTCATTCCGGTCACGCTGCTTTCGGAGCTCATGTGGAAATCCATATCGGCATAGCTGTCAGAATCCGAGGAACTCGAACTGGTTGAGGGATCCATCTTGTATAATCAGGGAAAGAATTTTTTTGGTATGAAATAGATTGTAGAATTTAGATTTGGTATTCTTCAATACATAATTTACATATGTATATATAATACCAAAATCCCATAAATTACAGAGGAATCTTTGAAAGATGTCAGTCAAAGTTCACAGTAACAGATATGCTAAGATAAGAATTCGTCTATATACTATTATGCAATAAATGTAGAAAAACGCGTCTAGACTTAAGAATGATAAGCACGTAATTTCCTAAGGATGGTAAGTAGATGATTTCCGACTAAAAATGATAAGCAAAAATTTTGACATGCAGATACGGTCGAAGTCCAGACTCACTAATGCATCTTAATAACTATCAGTTAGACACACTAATGCAAGACCTAATTCGCTAAGACCACCGCTCTGATACCAACTGAAAGGACCCGTTCATATACATTATAAACGATTCACAATAGTTGATTACATCGCGAGGTATTTGACCTCTATATGATACGTTTTACAAACATTGCATTCGTTTTTAAAAGACAAACTTTCTTTACATCAAAAATTGACGGCATGCATACCATTTCATATTACATCCAACTATAATTGACTTAATATTAATCTTGATGAACTCAACGACTCGAATGCAATGTCTTTCAAAGTATGTCATGAATGACTCCAGGTAATATCCTTAAAATGAGCTAATGCACAGCGGAAGATTTCTTTAATACCTGAGAATAAACATGCTTTAAAGTGTCAACCAAAAGGTTGGTGAGTTCATTAGTTTATCATAATCCATCATTTCCGTAATAGTAATAGACCACAAGATTTCAGTTTCTATAAATATCCGTACACTCACAAGTGTATAAAAGTATTCTATAAGTTGTAGGCACCCGGTAACAAGCCTTAACGTTCATGTTTTACCCTCTGAAGTACACCAGATCAGGTGTGTTTAATATAACCTCGAAGTACTAAAGCATCCCATAGTCAGGATGGGGTTTGTCAGGCCCAATAGATCTATCTTTAGGATTCGCGCCTACCGTACATAGACAAGTAGTTTAATGTTACCAAGCTAAGGGTATATTTCTGGTTTAAACCCACGTAGAATTAGTTTTAGTACTTGTGTCTATTTCGTAAAACATTTATAAAACAGCGCATGTATTCTCAGCCCAAAAATATATATTGCAAAAGCAATTAAAAAGGGAGCAAATGAAACTCACAATACTGTATTTCGTAGCAATTATGTATATGACGGCACTGAACAAGTGCAGGGTTTGTCTCGGATTCACGAACCTATATTAAGTATATATATTTATATGTTGATCAATATCTGTCTAACAATTTAGGTCAAGTCGTAGTGTATCACAATCTTAATGCTCGAGACCGACATGCAAAAGTCAACAAAAGTCAACTTGACCCAAAATGACTTTCAAAATCTATACATGTTTATTATATAACTTATATATAGTAGTTTTATATATTTAAATATATTTATCAGATCTTATTATACTAAATAATACAAGTCATTTATTAATAAATAAAAATTTATATTAAAATTCATATATGATAAAAATATACTTTTATATATCTCAAGTAATAAAATTTATAAAATTCACTTAATATCATAAAAATATAGTGGTATGTATTATTAATGTAATTACATTACGTGTGGTAAAAATATCTTTGTACGCATATTTATTTGATAAAATAATATTGATAATAATAATAATGATAAAAATAATAAAATGACAGTTTCAATAAAAATATTAATTTTTAGTAATAAAGATAATTTTAGTAATAACATCAACTGATAACAGTTATAATAATCGTTTTAATAATAATATTAAAATTAATGATAATTCAGTTTACCATATCTTTTAATCCGTTCATCGAAACCACACGATTTCTAAATGAAAAGTTATTAATTATTTTCTTCAGCTTTTCAACGACATGCATATCATATAACTTATCTCAGTAGCATATGTATCAAATTCGTGATTTATCATAAACTTTTTAACGACGAAACTAAGCATACAAACATGCATAATCATATATACTCGAGCACTAGTCAGGGATACACTATTAATATATAAAAGATAAGATATGAATGCTCACGTATCAATATTGTGATTCAATATTGCAGGAAAGTACGTAGACGCAACAAAAATGATAAACGTTAGGTTGACCTCACGAGCAATACCCTCGATCAATACCCATAACCTTCATAGCTATAACCCATAATTTCCTTAGCTATATCCCATTCGAAAACTTATTTTGAAATCGTCTGAATATAACTCCGTCGTAGTATTTTATGTATACTAATAATATCTTGAAATAGTACTAAGTAAATATATATATATGTAATTCGATTGAGAGAGTTTTGAGAAATATATTTTCAAGTTTCTATGAAATAATGAAACCTATTGAATTCTATTTATAATAGATTTTTGAATTATTAAAGTGAATTATTAAAGTATGAATTATTAAAGTGAATTATTAAAGTATGAATTATTAAAGTTAAAGTAAAGTAAAAGTAAAGTAAAGGTAAAGTTAAAGTATAGTAAAAGTATAAAACTATGTACGTATAATACGCGTATACAAATATATAATATTAATTTAAATCGTTATATATATTTAATAAAATAAAATATAAATATCGTTATCTTTATCATACTGGTTAAGTAATGAGTTGTCAAAAAGAATAGATTTCTTAAATCACAGTGGACCTTATAACATAGGCCCGTAATCATATCATAATGTATCTGATAATTCAATCATTTGATATTATCTCTTAATTCTGTCGATAAATATATCGAAACAAATATGTTCATGTAAAGTATCATATATCTAATACTTTGTTAATGTTTTCAGTTAATATTATATATTATATATACATATCTATATACACATAATTGTTCGTGAATCGTCGAACACGGTCAAAGGGTAATTGATTACATGAATGTAGTTCCAAACTTTTTAAGATTCAACATTACAAATTCTGCTTATCGTGTCGGAAACATATAAAGGTTAAGTTTAAATTTGGTCGGAAATTTCCGGGTCGTCACAGAAACTGAAATGTCCCGTTCTTATTGATTAAAAACGTTCCATATTAATTGATTTCGTTGCGAGGTTTTGACCTCTATATGAGACGTTTTTCAAAGACTGCATTCATTTTTAAAACAAACCATAACCTTTATTTCATAAATAAAGGTTTAAAAAGCTTTACGTAGATTATCAAATAATGATAATCTAAAATATCCTGTTTACACACGACCATTACATAATGGTTTACAATACAAATATATTACATCGAAATCAGTTTCTTGAATGCAGTTTTTACACAATATCATACAAACATGGACTCCAAATCTTGTCCTTATTTTAGTATGCAACAGCGGAAGCTCTTAATATTCACCTGAGAATAAACATGCTTTAAACGTCAACAAAAATGTTGGTGAGTTATAGGTTTAACCTATATATATCAAATCGTAACAATAGACCACAAGATTTCATATTTCAATACACATCCCATACATAGAGATAAAAATCATTCATATGGTGAACACCTGGTAACCGACAATAACAAGATGCATATATAAGAATATCCCCATCATTCCGGGACACCCTTCGGATATGATATAAATTTCGAAGTACTAAAGCATCCGGTACTTTGGATGGGGTTTGTTAGGCCCAATAGATCTATCTTTAGGATTCGCGTCAATTAGGGTGTCTGTTCCCTAATTCTTAGATTACCAGACTTAATAAAAAGGGGCATATTCGATTTCGATAATTCAACCATAGAATGTAGTTTCACGTACTTGTGTCTATTTTGTAAATCATTTATAAAACCTGCATGTATTCTCATCCCAAAAATATTAGATTTTAAAAGTGGGACTATAACTCACTTTCACAGATTTTTACTTCGTCGGGAAGTAAGACTTGGCCACTGTTGATTCACGAACCTATAACAATATATACATATATATTAAAGTATGTTCAAAATATATTTACAACACTTTTAATATATTTTGATGTTTTAAGTTTATTAAGTCAGCTGTCCTCGTTAGTAACCTATAACTAGTTGTCCACAGTTAGATGTACAGAAATAAATCGATAAATATTATCTTGAATCAATCCACGACCCAGTGTATACGTATCTCGGTATTGATCACAACTCAAACTATATATATTTTGGAATCAACCTCAACCCTGTATAGCTAACTCCAACATTCACATATAGAGTGTCTATGGTTGTTCCGAAATATATATAGATGTGTCGACATGATAGGTCGAAACATTGTATACGTGTCTATGGTATCTCAAGATTACATAATATACAATACAAGTTGATTAAGTTATGGTTGGAATAGATTTGTTACCAATTTTCACGTAGCTAAAATGAGAAAAATTATCCAATCTTGTTTTACCCATAACTTCTTCATTTTAAATCCGTTTTGAGTGAATCAAATTGCTATGGTTTCATATTGAACTCTATTTTATGAATATAAACAGAAAAAGTATAGGTTTATAGTCGGAAAAATAAGTTACAAGTCGTTTTTGTAAAGGTAGTCATTTCAGTCGAAAGAACGACGTCTAGATGACCATTTTAGAAAACATACTTCCACTTTGAGTTTAACCATAATTTTTGGATATAGTTTCATGTTCATAATAAAAATCATTTTCTCAGAATAACAACTTTTAAATCAAAGTTTATCATAGTTTTTAATTAACTAACCCAAAACAGCCCGCGGTGTTACTACGACGGCGTAAATCCGGTTTTACGGTGTTTTTCGTGTTTCCAGGTTTTAAATCATTAAGTTAGCATATCATATAGATATAGAACATGTGTTTAGTTGATTTTAAAAGTCAAGTTAGAAGGATTAACTTTTGTTTGCGAACAAGTTTAGAATTAACTAAACTATGTTCTAGTGATTACAAGTTTAAACCTTCGAATAAGATAGCTTTATATGTATGAATCGAATGATGTTATGAACATCATTACTACCTTAATTTCCTTGGATAAACCTACTGGAAAAGAGAAAAATGGATCTAGCTTCAATGGATCCTTGGATGGCTCGAAGTTCTTGAAGCAGAATCATGACACGAAAACAAGTTCAAGTAAGATCATCACTTGAAATAAGATTGTTATAGTTATAGAAATTGAACCAAAGTTTGAATATGATTATTACCTTGTATTAGAATGATAACCTACTGTAAGAAACAAAGATTTCTTGAGGTTGGATGATCACCTTACAAGATTGGAAGTGAGCTAGCAAACTTGAAAGTATTCTTGATTTTATGAAACTAGAACTTTTGGAATTTATGAAGAACACTTAGAACTTGAAGATAGAACTTGAGAGAGATCAATTAGATGAAGAAAATTGAAGAATGAAAGTGTTTGTAGGTGTTTTTGGTCGTTGGTGTATGGATTAGATATAAAGGATATGTAATTTTGTTTTCATGTAAATAAGTCATGAATGATTACTCATATTTTTGTAATTTTATGAGATATTTCATGCTAGTTGCCAAATGATGGTTCCCACATGTGTTAGGTGACTCAAATGGGCTGCTAAGAGCTGATAATTAGAGTGTATATACCAATAGTACATACATCTAAAAGCTGTGTATTGTACGAGTACGAATACGGGTGCATACGAGTAGAATTGTTGATGAAACTGAACGAGGATGTAATTGTAAGCATTTTTGTTAAGTAGAAGTATTTTGATAAGTGTATTGAAGTCTTTCAAAAGTGTATAAATACATATTAAAACACTACATGTATATACATTTTAACTGAGTCGTTAAGTCATCGTTAGTCGTTACATGTAAGTGTTGTTTTGAAACCTTTAGGTTAACGATCTTGTTAAATGTTGTTAACCCAATGTTTATAATATCAAATGAGATTTTAAATTATTATATTATCATGATATTATCATGTATGAATATCTCTTAATATGATATATATACATTAAATGTCTTTACAACGATAATCGTTACATATATGTCTCGTTTAAAAATCATTAAGTTAGTAGTCTTGTTTTTACATATGTAGTTCATTGTTAATATACTTTATGATATGTTTTCTTATCATAGTATCATGTTAACTATATATATATATATCCATATATATGTCATCATATAGTTTTTACAAGTTTTAACGTTCGTGAATCACCGATCAACTTGGGTGGTCAATTGTCTATATGAAACATATTTCAATTAATCAAGTCTTAACAAGTTTGATTGCTTAACATGTTGGAAACATTTAATCATGTAAATATCAATCTCAATTAATATATATAAACATGGAAAAGTTCGGGTCACTACAGTACCTACCCGTTAAATAAATTTCGTCCCGAAATTTTAAGCTGTTGAAGGTGTTGACGAATCTTCTGGAAATAGATGCGGGTATTTCTTCTTCATCTGATCTTCACGCTCCCAGGTGAACTCGGGTCCTCTACGAGCATTCCATCGAACCTTAACAATTGGTATCTTGTTTTTCTTAAGTCTTTTAACCTCACGATCCATTATTTCGACGGGTTCTTCGATGAATTGAAGTTTTTCGTTGATTTGGATTTCATCTAACGGAATAGTGAGATCTTCTTTAGCAAAACATTTCTTTAAATTCGAGACGTGGAAAGTGTTATGTACAGCCGCGAGTTGTTGAGGTAACTCTAGTCGGTAAGCTACTGGTCCGACACGATCAATAATCTTGAATGGTCCAATATACCTTGGATTTAATTTCCCTCGTTTACCAAATCGAACAACGCCTTTCCAAGGTGCAACTTTAAGCATGACCATCTCTCCAATTTCAAATTCTATATCTTTTCTTTTAATGTCAGCGTAGCTCTTTTGTCGACTTTGGGCGGTTTTCAACCGTTGTTGAATTTGGATGATCTTCTCGGTAGTTTCTTGTATAATCTCCGGACCCGTAATCTGTCTATCCCCCACTTCACTTCAACAAATCGGAGACCTGCACTTTCTACCATAAAGTGCTTCAAACGGCGCCATCTCAATGCTTGAATGGTAGCTGTTGTTGTAGGAATATTCTGCTAACGGTAGATGTCGATCCCAACTGTTTCCGAAATCAATAACACATGCTCGTAGCATGTCTTCAAGCGTTTGTATCGTCCTTTCGCTCTGCCCATCAGTTTGTGGATGATAGGCAGTACTCATGTCTAGACGAGTTCCTAATGCTTGCTGTATTGTCTGCCAGAATCTTGAAATAAATCTGCCATCCCTATCAGAGATAATAGAGATTGGTATTCCATGTCTGGAGACGACTTCCTTCAAATACAGTCGTGCTAACTTCTCCATCTTGTCATCTTCTCTTATTGGTAGGAAGTGTGCTGATTTGGTGAGACGATCAACTATTACCCAAATAGTATCAAAACCACTTGCAGTCCTTGGCAATTTAGTGATGAAATCCATGGTAATGTTTTCCCATTTCCATTCCGGGATTTCGGGTTGTTGAAGTAGACCTGATGGTTTCTGATGCTCAGCTTTGACCTTAGAACACGTCAAACATTCTCCTACGTATTTAGCAACATCGGCTTTCATACCCGGCCACCAAAAATGTTTCTTGAGATCCTTGTACATCTTCCCCGTTCCAGGATGTATTGAGTATCTGGTTTTATGAGCTTCTCTAAGTACCATTTCTCTCATATCTCCAAATTTTGGTACCCAAATCCTTTCAGCCCTATACCGGGTTCCGTCTTCCCGAATATTAAGATGCTTCTCCGATCCTTTGGGTATTTCATCCTTTAAATTTCCCTCTTTTAAAACTCCTTGTTGCGCCTCCTTTATTTGAGTAGTAATGTTATTATGAATCATTATATTCATAGATTTTACTCGAATGGGTTCTCTGTCCTTCCTGCTCAAGGCATCGGCTACCACATTTGCCTTCCCCGGGTGGTAACGAATCTCAAAGTCGTAATCATTCAATAATTCAATCCACCTACGCTGCCTCATATTCAGTTGTTTCTGATTAAATATGTGTTGAAGACTTTTATGGTCGGTATATATAATACTTTTGACCCCATATAAGTAGTGCCTCCAAGTCTTTAATGCAAAAACAACCGCGCCTAATTCCAAATCATGCGTCGTATAATTTTGTTCGTGAATCTTCAATTGTCTAGACGCATAAGCAATCACCTTCGTTCGTTGCATTAATACACAACCGAGACCTTGCTTTGATGCATCACAATAAATCACAAAATCATCATTCCCTTCAGGCAATGACAATATAGGTGCCGTAGTTAGCTTTTTCTTCAATAACTGAAACGCTTTCTCTTGTTCATCATTCCATTCAAATTTCTTCCCTTTATGCGTTAATGCAGTCACGGGTTTTGCTATTCTGGAAAAGTCTTGGATGAACCTTCTGTAGTAACCAGCTAGTCCTAAAAACTGGCGTATGTGTTTCGGAGTTTTCGGGGTTTCCCACTTTTCAACAGTTTCTATCTTTGCCGGATCCACCTTAATACCTTCTTTGTTCACTATGTGACCGAGGAATTGAACTTCTTCCAACCAAAATGCACACTTTGAAAACTTAGCGTACAATTCTTCCTTCCTCAATACTTCTAACACCTTTCTCAAATGTTCACCGTGTTCTTGGTCATTCTTTGAGTAAATAAGTATGTCATCAATGAAAACAATGACAAACTTGTCAAGGTATGGTCCACACACTCGGTTCATAAGGTCCATGAACACAGCTGGTGCATTAGTTAAACCAAACGGCATGACCATAAACTCGTAATGACCGTAACGTGTTCTGAAAGCAGTCTTTGGAATATCATCTTCTTTCACCCGCATTTGATGATACCCGGAACGTAAGTCAATCTTTGAATAAACAGACGAGCCTTGTAGTTGATCAAATAAGTCGTCGATTCTCGGTAGTGGGTAGCGGTTCTTGATGGTAAGTTTGTTCAACTCTCGGTAGTCGATACACAACCTGAATGTACCATCTTTCTTCTTGACAAACAAAACAGGAGCTCCCCACGGTGATGTGCTTGGTCGAATGAAACCACGCTCTAAAAGTTCTTGTAATTGGCTTTGCAGTTCTTTCATCTCGCTGGGTGCGAGTCTGTAAGGAGCACGAGCTATTGGTGCAGCTCCTGGTACAAGATCTATTTGAAATTCAACGGATCGATGTGGGGGTAATCCCGGTAATTCTTTCGGAAATACATCGGGAAATTCTTTTGCAATGGGAACATCATTGATGCTCTTTTCTTCAGTTTGTACTTCCTCGACGTGTGCTAGAACAGCATAGCAACCTTTTCTTATTAGTTTTTGTGCCTTCAAATTACTAATAAGATGTAGCTTCGTGTTGCCCTTTTCTCCGTACACCATTAAGGGTTTTCCTTTTTCTCGTATAATGCGAATTGCATTTTTGTAACAAACGATCTCCGCTTTCACTTCTTTCAACCAGTCCATACCGATTATCACATCAAAACTCCCTAACTCTACTGGTATCAAATCAATCTTAAATGTTTCGCTAACCAGTTTAATTTCTCGATTCCGACATATATTATCTGCTGAAATTAATTTACCATTTGCTAATTCGAGTAAAAATTTACTATCCAAAGGCGTCAATGGACAACTTAATTTAGCACAAAAATCTCTACTCATATAGCTTCTATCCGCACCCGAATCAAATAAAATGTAAGCAGATTTATTGTCAATAAGAAACGTACCCGTAACAAGCTCCGGGTCTTCCTGTGCCTCTACCGCATTAATGTTGAAAACTCTTCCACGGCCTTGTCCATTCGTGTTCTCCTGGTTCGGGCAATTTCTAATAATGTGGCCTGGTTTTCCACATTTATAACAAACTACATTGGCATAACTTGCTCCGACACTACTTGCTCCGCCATTACTCGTTCCGACACCATTTGTTCCTTTCGTTCTATTAACACCTGGTCCGTAGACCTCACACTTTGCCGCGCTATGACCATTTCTTTTACACTTGTTGCAAAATTTGGTGCAGAACCCCGAGTGATTCTTTTCACACCTTTGGCATAGCTGCTTCTGATTGTTGTTGTTGTTGCGGTTATTATTGTTGTTGGGATGATTGTTGTAGTTGCTGTTGTTGTTGTTGTTGTTGTTGGGCCGTTTGTTGTAGTTGCGATTGATGTTGCGATTGTTGGGATAATTGTTGCGATTATTGTTGTAATTGCTGTTGTTGTTGTATTGGTGATTCTTATCACCGTTTTCCTCCCACTTTCTTTTGACTTGCTTTACATTGGCCTCTTCAGCAGTCTGTTCTTTAATTCTTTCTTCAATCTGGTTCACTAGTTTGTGAGCCATTCTACATGCCTGTTGTATGGAGGCGGGCTCGTGTGAACTTATATCTTCTTGGATTCTTTCCGGTAATCCTTTCACAAACGCGTCGATCTTCTCTTCCTCATCTTCGAATGCTCCCGGACACAATAGGCATAATTCTGTGAATCGTCTTTCGTACGTGGTAATATCAAATCCTTGGGTTCGCAACCCTCTAAGTTCTGTCTTGAGCTTATTGACCTCGGTTCTAGGACGGTACTTCTCGTTCATCAAGTGCTTGAATGCTGACCACGGTAGTGCGTACGCATCATCTTGTCCCACTTGCTCTAGATAGGTATTCCACCATGTTAACGCAGAACCTGTGAAGGTATGCGTAGCGTACTTCACTTTGTCCTCTTCAGTACACTTACTTATGGCAAACACCGATTCAACCTTCTCGGTCCACCGTTTCAATCCGATCGGTCCTTCGGTTCCATCAAATTCCAAAGGTTTGCAGGCAGTGAATTCTTTGTAGGTGCATCCTACACGATTTCCTGTACTGCTAGATCCAAGGTTATTGTTGGTATGTAGCGCAGCCTGTACTGCGGCTATGTTTGAAGCTAGAAAAGTACGGAATTCCTCTTCATTCATATTCACGGTGTGTCGAGTAGTCGGTGCCATTTCCTTCAAAATAGTTAAATGGAACAAGTTAATCATACAGAATATTAAGAGTAGTTAATAGTATTTCGTAGCATAATATGAGCTCATTTATAAAAGCTTTTTCTTCATATTAGCATTTTATAAGTTTAAATTCGGGTAGTACCTACCCGTTAAGTTCATACTTAGTAGCTAATATACAATTCAACTACTACAATTCTATATGAAAAACTGATTATAATAATATTTCGCGTTCAAACTTTTATACAATATTTTACAAACTTACAATACCGCTTATTTTACATAAAGCATGAAATATAGCACACAATAACTTTGATACAAGATAGTTGTGAAGACAATTCTAGCTAGTACACAAGTCGTTCAGCAAAGGCAATAAAGACACGTAATTCATACGTCCAGAAACAAGTCATGCATTCTGGTTTTACTAGGACTACTTCCCATCCTTGGTCTTATGCAACATAACCGTTATGGCCGTTGATAAGACAGCGTGTTGTAACGTCATCAAAGGGACGAGGGTTACGTAATGTCCAACAGTCCCGTAATAATCTAAAAACCTCATTTCTTACCCCAATTACCGACTCCGTCACTTGTGGAAACGTTTTGTTTAATAGTTGTAGCCCGATGTTCTTGTTCTCACTTTGGTGAGAAGCGAACATTACTAATCCGTAAGCATAACATGCTTCTTTATGTTGCATGTTAGCCGCTTTTTCTAAATCACGAAGTCCAATATTCGGATATATTGAGTCAAAATAATTTCTTAACCCGTTGCGTAAAATAGCATTTGGGTTCCCCGCAATATATGCGTCAAAGTAAACACATCGTAACTTATGGGTTTCCCAATGTGATATCCCCCATCTTTCAAACGAAAGTCTCTTATAAACCAAGACATTCTTGGAACGTTCTTCGAATGTCTTACAAACTGATCTCGCCTTAAATAGTTGTACCGAAGAATTCTGGCCGACTCTAGACAAGATTTCATCAATCATGTCTCCGGGTAGGTCTCTTAAAATATTGGGTTGTCTATCCATTTTGTGTTTTTAAACGGTAAAATAGACAAGAGTTAGATTCATAAAAAAATACTTATTAATACAAGCAATTTTTACATATATCATAAAGCATAAGAACACTATATTACATATATTACACCACACGAATACAACTATCTTATTCCGACTCGCTCGTTTCTTCTTCTTCGGTTTTGGTTCGTTTTGCCAAGTTTCTAGGGATATATGATGTTCCCCTAATACGAGCCGTAGTTGTCCACATTGGTTTAGAAAAACCTGGTGGTTTAGAGGTTCCCGGGTCATTGTTACAACTTAAGGACTTCGGGGGTTGACGATACATATAAAGTTCATCGGGGTTGGAATTAGATTTCTCTATTTTTATGCCCTTTCCCTTATTATTTTCTTTTGCCTTTTTAAATTCAGTTGGGGTAATTTCTATAACATCATCGGAATTCTCGTCGGAATCCGATTCATCGGAGAATTGGTAATCCTCCCAATATTTTGCTTCCTTGGCGGAAACACCATTGACCATAATTAACTTTGGTCGGTTGGTTGAGGATTTTCTTTTACTTAACCGTTTTATTATTTCCCCCACCGGTTCTATTTCTTCATCCGGTTCCGATTCTTCTTCCGGTTCCGATTCTTCTTCCGGTTCCTCTTCGGGAACTTGTGAATCAGTCCACAAATCATTCCAATTTACATTTGACTCTTCATTATTATTAGGTGAGTCAATGGGACTTGTTCTAGAGGTAGACATCTATCACATAATATCAAACACGTTAAGAGATTAATATATCACATAATATTCATATGTTAAAATATATAGTTTCCAACAAAAATGTTAAGCAATCATTTTTAAAGAAAACACGGTCGAAGTCCAGACTCACTAATGCATCCTAACAAACTCGATAAGACACACTAATGCAAATTTTCTGGTTCTCTAAGACCAACGCTCGGATACCAACTGAAATGTCCCGTTCTTATTGATTAAAAACGTTCCATATTAATTGATTTCGTTGCGAGGTTTTGACCTCTATATGAGACGTTTTTCAAAGACTGCATTCATTTTTAAAACAAACCATAACCTTTATTTCATAAATAAAGGTTTAAAAAGCTTTACGTAGATTATCAAATAATGATAATCTAAAATATCCTGTTTACACACGACCATTACATAATGGTTTACAATACAAATATATTACATCGAAATCAGTTTCTTGAATGCAGTTTTTACACAATATCATACAAACATGGACTCCAAATCTTGTCCTTATTTTAGTATGCAACAGCGGAAGCTCTTAATATTCACCTGAGAATAAACATGCTTTAAACGTCAACAAAAATGTTGGTGAGTTATAGGTTTAACCTATATATATCAAATCGTAACAATAGACCACAAGATTTCATATTTCAATACACATCCCATACATAGAGATAAAAATCATTCATATGGTGAACACCTGGTAACCGACAATAACAAGATGCATATATAAGAATATCCCCATCATTCCGGGACACCCTTCGGATATGATATAAATTTCGAAGTACTAAAGCATCCGGTACTTTGGATGGGGTTTGTTAGGCCCAATAGATCTATCTTTAGGATTCGCGTCAATTAGGGTGTCTGTTCCCTAATTCTTAGATTACCAGACTTAATAAAAAGGGGCATATTCGATTTCGATAATTCAACCATAGAATGTAGTTTCACGTACTTGTGTCTATTTTGTAAATCATTTATAAAACCTGCATGTATTCTCATCCCAAAAATATTAGATTTTAAAAGTGGGACTATAACTCACTTTCACAGATTTTTACTTCGTCGGGAAGTAAGACTTGGCCACTGTTGATTCACGAACCTATAACAATATATACATATATATTAAAGTATGTTCAAAATATATTTACAACACTTTTAATATATTTTGATGTTTTAAGTTTATTAAGTCAGCTGTCCTCGTTAGTAACCTATAACTAGTTGTCCACAGTTAGATGTACAGAAATAAATCGATAAATATTATCTTGAATCAATCCACGACCCAGTGTATACGTATCTCGGTATTGATCACAACTCAAACTATATATATTTTGGAATCAACCTCAACCCTGTATAGCTAACTCCAACATTCACATATAGAGTGTCTATGGTTGTTCCGAAATATATATAGATGTGTCGACATGATAGGTCGAAACATTGTATACGTGTCTATGGTATCTCAAGATTACATAATATACAATACAAGTTGATTAAGTTATGGTTGGAATAGATTTGTTACCAATTTTCACGTAGCTAAAATGAGAAAAATTATCCAATCTTGTTTTACCCATAACTTCTTCATTTTAAATCCGTTTTGAGTGAATCAAATTGCTATGGTTTCATATTGAACTCTATTTTATGAATCTAAACAGAAACAGTATAGGTTTATAGTCGGAAAAATAAGTTACAAGTCGTTTTTGTAAAGGTAGTCATTTCAGTCGAAAGAACGACGTCTAGATGACCATTTTAGAAAACATACTTCCACTTTGAGTTTAACCATAATTTTTGGATATAGTTTCATGTTCATAATAAAAATCATTTTCTCAGAATAACAACTTTTAAATCAAAGTTTATCATAGTTTTTAATTAACTAACCCAAAACAGCCCGCGGTGTTACTACGACGGCGTAAATCCGGTTTTACGGTGTTTTTCGTGTTTCCAGGTTTTAAATCATTAAGTTAGCATATCATATAGATATAGAACATGTGTTTAGTTGATTTTAAAAGTCAAGTTAGAAGGATTAACTTTTGTTTGCGAACAAGTTTAGAATTAACTAAACTATGTTCTAGTGATTACAAGTTTAAACCTTCGAATAAGATAGCTTTATATGTATGAATCGAATGATGTTATGAACATCATTACTACCTTAATTTCCTTGGATAAACCTACTGGAAAAGAGAAAAATGGATCTAGCTTCAATGGATCCTTGGATGGCTCGAAGTTCTTGAAGCAGAATCATGACGCGAAAACAAGTTCAAGTAAGATCATCACTTGAAATAAGATTGTTATAGTTATAGAAATTGAACCAAAGTTTGAATATGATTATTACCTTGTATTAGAATGATAACCTACTGTAAGAAACAAATATTTCTTGAGGTTGGATGATCACCTTACAAGATTGGAAGTGAGCTAGCAAACTTGAAAGTATTCTTGATTTTATGAAACTAGAACTTTTGGAATTTATGAAGAACACTTAGAACTTGAAGATAGAACTTGAGAGAGATCAATTAGATGAAGAAAATTGAAGAATGAAAGTGTTTGTAGGTGTTTTTGGTCGTTGGTGTATGGATTAGATATAAAGGATATGTAATTTTGTTTTCATGTAAATAAGTCATGAATGATTACTCATATTTTTGTAATTTTATGAGATATTTCATGCTAGTTGCCAAATGATGGTTCCCACATGTGTTAGGTGACTCAAATGGGCTGCTAAGAGCTGATCATTAGAGTGTATATACCAATAGTACATACATCTAAAAGCTGTGTATTGTACGAGTACGAATACGGGTGCATACGAGTAGAATTGTTGATGAAACTGAACGAGGATGTAATTGTAAGCATTTTTGTTAAGTAGAAGTATTTTGATAAGTGTATTGAAGTCTTTCAAAAGTGTATAAATACATATTAAAACACTACATGTATATACATTTTAACTGAGTCGTTAAGTCATCGTTAGTCGTTACATGTAAGTGTTGTTTTGAAACCTTTAGGTTAACGATCTTGTTAAATGTTGTTAACCCAATGTTTATAATATCAAATGAGATTTTAAATTATTATATTATCATGATATTATCATGTATGAATATCTCTTAATATGATATATATACATTAAATGTCTTTACAACGATAATCGTTACATATATGTCTCGTTTAAAAATCATTAAGTTAGTAGTCTTGTTTTTACATATGTAGTTCATTGTTAATATACTTTATGATATGTTTTCTTATCATAGTATCATGTTAACTATATATATATATCCATATATATGTCATCATATAGTTTTTACAAGTTTTAACGTTCGTGAATCACCGATCAACTTGGGTGGTCAATTGTCTATATGAAACATATTTCAATTAATCAAGTCTTAACAAGTTTGATTGCTTAACATGTTGGAAACATTTAATCATGTAAATATCAATCTCAATTAATATATATAAACATGGAAAAGTTCGGGTCACTACAGAAACCCACTTAAAAATCACCCAATCATCGATAATCACTGCTGCTATTTGCTACTGCAATAGCTTTAAATTCCTGTTTCTATTTGATCAGACAATAACCACCACATAGCCACCAACCTACTGCTACTACACGTTAGTTCTTGTTTTTGTCACTACTATTGTTGTACTTCTTTCTGTTTCTAATCGTAACCCTCATAACGATGAAATAAAGATGGTGACAATGAATGTTAATGATGATAAAATAAATATAAATGATTAAGTAGGCCATTAATGATGATGAGGTGTGTAAATGTTTTTTTTTCTGTTCCTGTCGAGTAAAAAGAAGAAGAGGAAAAAGAACAGAAACCCTTTTTAAATTGATAAATGTTACGACTAGAAACAAATGAATTTGTTTTGTGGAAAGGGCTGATGTTGGATTTTTGTTGGGCCGAAATATTGTTTTATTGTTGGGCTTATGAAAAGGGTTTGTGAAATTGTATTTGGGCTTCAAATATCAACGTGTTAAAATAATTAGCGAGGCCTTTAATTCAGAAATGAAGGAACGGTTCAATGGCTAAGGAGTGTTGGGTGTAACCGAGAGGTCGTGAGTTCGAGTCTTGTTTGAGGCATTTGTTTTTGTGAAAAGCTTCAAAGGTAGTTATTATTATTATTATTATAAATTTATAAATATCTTTATTATTATCATTATTATTATGAATATCATTAACATTATTAGTAATATTATTATCATTAATATCAATAGTAGTAAAATTATTATTATAGTTATTATTATTATCAGTATTATTTTTATTACTAAAAGTATCATTATTTTTAAATTTATCACTTTTGTTAAAATTAGTATTTTTATTGAAATTTACATTTTATTAAAAATTATCATTTTTATTATTAAAAATTATCATTATTATTATTATTATTAGAATTATCATGATTTTTATCATAACTATTATTATTTTTATCATTATTATTATTAGTATTATTAATATATTCAATAAAGATTTTCTATATAAAAAATATATTTGTGACATAAAACATAACTACATTAATATCAATATTATGTATTATATTAACTAATATTTTAATGAGTAAGTACTATATAAAAATTTAATATGATAAGTATTAGTTATATAAATGGTATAGATTAAATATAAATTTGTCTATATAACTTATAAAATAACAAGTATATTATTAATAATAATATATATAAACTTGTTCGATTACTATTTGGTGTTAATATATATACGATATAGGTTCATGAATCCGAGGCCAACTTTGCATTGTTCGGTTCCGTCGTATGCATATTTTTACTACAAAATATCGTATAGTGAGTTCATTTGATTCCCTTTTACTCTTTACATTTTTAGGACTGAGAATACATGCGCTGTTTTTTTCAACTGCTTTATTAAATGCTTTTGAAATACATTTTGAACTGCGAATACATGAAATGCTTTTATAAATGTTTGACGAGTTAGACACAAGAAAAATATTCCTCGAATGAATTATATGGATGTGATAATTGCCACCATTGAATTATGTGGACGTGATAATTGCCACAAGTGATATGAATATGTTTCCCCTGATTATTATTGCTTGGTAACCTAAAAATTAGGGAACATCACTAATTTTGAGAATTAGTGCACGCCTAATTGACGCGAATCCTAAAGGTAGCTACCGGGTTTAACACCCCCACCCAGAATGTTCACTAGACGGTAGGGCTAGTGGGCGTGGTGTTTAGTACTTTGAAGTTTATATGATTATCATACAGATGAGATGTTCTGTTTTGGGGATATTATTATGCGCATTATATGTTAAGGTCGGTTACCAAGCCAAGCTATGAAAGCAATGAAAAGTGAATGTTATGTATCGAGAGAATGATTTTACACACAGGTTATGTGTATGTTATTTTTGTGCACGAGATATGTGTACGATTACTAAGATTTATGAAAGATGATTTCGTACACGAGAAAGGTGTACTGTATTTAAAAGATATCGCATGTACATTACAGGTGGGTATAAGATTCGGGCCCATTTGTACCATGCAGCATTTAAATCTTGTTGTCTATCAAAATGATGAATTTTATTGTTTATGATAAACTTATGAACTCACCAACCTTTTGGTTGACACTTGAAAGCATGTTTATTCTTAGGTATGAAAGAAATCTTCCGCTGTGCATTTGCTCATTTTAAAGACATTATTTGGAGTCGATCATCGCAATGGGACCAGATGTTGGTGACTTCGTCCAGATGGATTAGGACGGGGTATGACACCAAACACCCCCTCCACTCACCTCATTCACCTATAAATACAAGCCTTATTCAATCCATTTTACACTTGCTTTCATTTGTAATTTACACACACTCACTCTCTAATTCTTTCTCTAGTTCTTTCTCTCTCTAAAAAGTGTAAGTATTGATTTTTCTTCTTCTTCTTCCTCTCTCTCTCAGGAATTCATCATCATCATCATCATGGGTCTAGCTTTTTAGCTTTGATCTTGATTACATCTTGTAGATTCAAACTTGGATTTGAATCCTTCAAGAACATGGAAGATTCAAGCTTTCTAGCTTTGAATCTTCACCTACTTTGTAGATCTATATCTTTCAACTTTAATCTTGTTATTTTGTTATAAAGATTCAAACTTGTGTTTGTAATCTTCATGTAACTTAAAGATCCAAGCTTTATGCTTCAAGATCTTCAAGAACAACCAAGATGCAATCTTTCTAGCTTGAATCTTCATATCTTTTGTTGGATCTAAGTTTCCTAACTTATGATCTCATTATTTTATTTTAAAGATCAAAACTTGTGTTTATGGTCTTCATGTAACTTAAAGATCCAAGCTTTATGCTTCAAGATCTTCAAGAACACTAAAGGTTCAAGCTTTCTAGCTTTGTGAACTTATAACTTGGGTGAAAAGGGATCCAAGCTCTCTAGCTTAGGGTTCCATCACTTCATTTGACTTGGATTATGTTCATACTTGCTTGATTGAAGTAAAGTTTGTAGCTTTAGTTGTAAATGTAACTTGTAATTGTGTTAAGACTAAGGATATGATGTAACCTTGGTTCATCATCCATCTAAGACTCTTAAATGAGTTGTGTTCTTACTTGGTCTTAACATATTATGTATTGATGGTAGAATCTTGGTCAAGATGATGCTAACCCATCAACGAGTTGTACACTTGAAGCTACAAGCATCAAGGATGAGAACCGTGATGAGCATCAAGCACTAAGAACCCCACCGGAGCACCTTGCTTACTGTTTTTGGGATCTGATCAAACCACCTGGGTTACTGGAAAGTTAATTTTCAGTTAGTTCGGTTCGAGTAGATGATTTTCTGTTTAGGCCTCGTCTTAATCCGAGTTACGGTTTAGGATTTATTGCCTTCCGAAAGTCACTACACCCTATTAACGTTGTGCTAAAATTTCTGACCTACTCGCACTTAAACCATCACCACAGTCAAACAATGATGAGTTTGGTTCTGAAAATTGGTCAGCGGTTAGGGGACTCATATACGGAGCCATAGCCAATGACTAAGCGTCTTTTCGTTTTGTATAGAGGTCGTAGCAGCTGACCGAAGTCAGCCTATTGTTTCGATCTCTAATCTTGTCAAACTTACTTAGCTTTTATGATGATGAATGATGATGATGATGATGACACTTAAACTTATTTTATGCACTATTAGAACTTATGAGGATAACATACTGACCTAGTAACCTTTGACTGAGGTTGACGACCTTTCGGACCGACTTACTACTTGCATATTTTCATTATCGACTTTACCGCTCTTATCACTGTGAGTTATAGCATCCCTTTTTACTTTAACTATCTTGGGACTGAGAATACATGTGTTTTTTACGTTTTACATACTAGGCACGAGTACTTAAACTTTATATATGTGTGGGTTATACAACGGCATAAACTTTCCCCTTAGCTCGGTAATGTTTAGTCATTGGTTTTTGAACCGGTGAACGCGAATCTTAGATATGGATCCATAGGGTTTGACATCCCCACTCGGGCTAGTCGCGCTAGCATTTAAAGGGTGTTTAATACTTCGTAATCATACGCACTCGCCAAGTGTACTTTTAGGGGGTTATAAACGTTAAGTTAGTTACCAAGTGCCCACGGTTAAACATATACTTCTCATACTGTTTTGAAATACTGAAATCTCGTGGCCTACCTTACATTACTGTTACAACTTAAACTATAGCTCACCAACATTATTGTTGACGTTTTTAAGCATGTTTTCTCAGGTGTTTAGAGGTTTGTTGCTTCCGCTGTTTAGACTTGCTGTCTTGGTGTTTAAACTTGCTGTTAAGGACATGTTATGCTAGAATTCCGCTGCATTACTTAGAGATGTCTCAAATCATGGAACTTTTCTTTTGCATTCGTAGTTTATGTTATTTTCAAATAATGACTTTGTAACGACCTTTGTGTCACGTTATCTTTTGTAAAAGCTATCTTTTTATGAATGCAAAACTGGTTTTCAAACAGCATATAGTGTTTGACCTTGTAATGATCCTGTTGTTGATGATCCGTACACGATGGTTTTGTACGGGGCGTCACATTTAGTATCAGAGCATTGGTTGTAGGGAATTAGGTTGCATTAGTGAGTCTAGACCGGACCGAGTAGGATTCACTAATAGGACTAATCTACAACTTGCTAGTTTACTTGTTTCCGCAAAACTTACTGCATGCTGCTATTTACTTTTACTGCTATATGACGTATACTGCTACTTCATTTTCACTACTGCATGACATTATCTGCGTTCGATTGCATGATACTTCTGTACGATTTGCTATTATTTCCATGCTATTTACTGCTATAGATGATCTAGACTGTCGTAGTTATTTTGCCTAATACGTGCTTGCTTTATGACTTACTGACATGGAAAAAGTTATTTTTCCCTGTTCAGATGTCGGATGTCCCACCCGTTATCATTTTGGAGAGCGACTCAGACTCACCCTCCACCTCGCCTGCCATTGTTTCCGATTCACAGATCCCATCGTTGACGCACTCTAGTGACTCTGGCGCTTCGTCCTCTGGAGCCAGTGGCCATGCACCCGACCCAGTGATCACCTCAGACGGACACGAGGATCCACCGGAGATTCCAGCTCCACTCATCCCAGGACCCTCGGAGCCACAACACCATTCCGGTGGTGTTGTGATTCCCGGGGAATACGGGGACGTACCGTTCTGTAATGAGCATAACCATTGGGCTAGACGCCTTCCTGATGGACGTGTCGTGCCGATCCCACCTTTCAGATAGCGGATTATGACTACCGGCCGAGCAGAGCCACCTCCAGCTGTTTTCGACGACTCATCATCCGACGACTCATCCTCTGAAGACTCCAGTGACGAGGATTCCGACGAGGACCCAGAGGAGGCGCCCGTGCAGCCACCCTCTTCCCCGCCGAAGAAGCTGTATCGTTTCGATGGTACCGTTATTCCAGGGGTTAACGGAGGTAGGTC
Source organism: Rutidosis leptorrhynchoides (assembly GCF_046630445.1). NCBI lineage: Eukaryota > Viridiplantae > Streptophyta > Magnoliopsida > Asterales > Asteraceae > Rutidosis > Rutidosis leptorrhynchoides. Next base: position 458,740,212 of record NC_092337.1, on the reverse strand, counting down.
GTCCGTTAACGCACATGGACTGAGGACTAGGGTCACTGCCCGCAAGCGGGTTGTGCCGTATCCTGCCGATCCATTCGTGCGTAAGGCTTACCGTTACGCACCATCTACTTCTGGCGCTGGACCGTCTGCACCACCTGTACCGACTGCACCGCCTGCCCCACCATCTCCCTCCGCCGAGGAACTGAGGAGGGAAGTGGAGATCCTCCGTGCTCAGGTAACTGAGCTCGAGGACCAAATTTCCCACGTTAAAATATTTTCACCATTAACAGTTTGTACAAGAGAATTTTTAATTACAATCTTTATGAAATCATATATACATATATATTTTCTTTAGATGTAATCATGGATTTAATGAGTTAATATGATATTAAAATCATTTGATTTATCGTTAGAATAAGATTATATAATCTCTAAAACATTAGAGATTACATAATCGCCATGTCGAATAAAGATAACTGATGTAGAACGTCATGTAGAACGATGATTATACTCGAGGTACAGAATAAGATGTTGAGGCATGTAGTGTTGAGGCTTGTGCTGCGGATGTTTTTGTTGGTGGTACTGGTGTTGCCGGTGCTGTTGCTGAAGCTGGTAGGTTTTGCACCACGTTTTCCAAATTGATTAATCGAGCGCGAAGCTCGTTGACTTCTTCCATTATTTCGGGATGATTGTCGATTGGAACGAGCGGATGAATAAGGTTTAGAATTGTGGATAGAATATAATCGTGTCGATATACCCTGGAAATGAGGCTGAAGATGGTGTTTCGGATAGGTTCGCCGGTAAGTGCTTCAGGTTTTTCGCCAAGAGGGAAATGTGGTGGATGAAAGGGATCACCTTCTTCTTGTCTCCAATGATTTAGTAGACTACGAACCCATCCCCAATTCATCCAGAATAGATGATGGCTAATTGGTTGATCCATTCCGGTCACACTGTTTTCGGAGCTTGAGTGGAACTCCATATCGGAATCCGAGGGACTTGAACTAGTGGCGAGTTCCATTTCGTATGATTGCATAAAGAATTTTCAATATGAAATGGTTTCCGGCTATCGGGTGGTATTCTAATTATATAGAATATCTATATATATAGAACAAAAGATTTCGTAGATTACGGAGGAATTTACGGAATATACTAGGCAAAGTTTACAGTAACAGATACGCTAAGATAATTAGCAGATACGCTAAGATATGAGTTGTGTCTATACACTATTCATGCAATCAATGTAGTAAGATGTGTCTAGACTAAGAATGATAAGCAGGTAATTTCCTAAGGATGATAAGCAGGTAATTTTCGACAAGAAATGATAAGCAAAACTTTTGACATGCAGACACGGTCAAAGACCAGACTCACTAATGCATCTTAACAACTATCAGTCAGACGCACTAATGCAAGACCTGATTCGCTAAGACCACCGCTCTGATACCAACTGAAGTGCCCCGTTCATACCGATTATAAACGATTCATGATAGTTGATTTCATTGCGAGGTATTTGACCTCTATATGATACATTTTACAAACATTGCATTCGTTTTTAAAAGACAAACTTTCTTTACATCGAAAGTTGACGGCATGCATACCATTTCATAATACATCCAACTATAATTGACTTAATAATAATCTTGATGAACTCAACGACTCGAATGTAACGTCTTTTGAAATATGTCATGAATGACTCCAAGTAATATCTTTAAAATGAGCAAATGCACAACGGAAGATTTCCTTAATACCTGAGAATAAACATGCTTTAAAGTGTCAACCAAAAAGTTGGTGAGTTCATTAGTTTATCGTAATCAATTATTTCCATAATTTTAATGGACCACAAGATTTCTATTTTCATTTTTCATAAACATCATCTCATATCAGGCATTTCGCACAAACTACATAGAGATAACAATCATTCATATGGATTGAACACCTGGTAACCGACCTTAACTAGATGCATATAGAATATCCCCATCATTCCAGGACATCCTTCGGACATGATAAATTCAAAGTACTAAAGCATCCGGTACGTTGGATGGGGCTCGTTGGGCCCGATAGATCTATCTTTAGGATTCGCATCAATTAGGGTGTCTGTTCTCTAATTCTTAGATTACCAGACTAAAAAGGGGCATATTCGGTTTGATAATCCAACCATAGAATGTAGTTTCAATTACTTGTGTCTATTTCGTAAAACAGTTATAAAAGCAGCGCATGTATTCTCAGTCCCAAAAATATATATTGCAAAAGCATTTAAAAAGGGGGCAAATGAAACTCATTATACAATATTTTGTAGTAAAAATATTCATACGACGGAACTGAACAATGCAAGGTTGGCCTCGGATTCACGAACCTATATCATTCATTTATATATCAAAACGTATACTTGTAATCGAACAATTATACATATTATTATTAATGATATAGTTTTTATATTAATAACTTATATATTTCATTACTTAATTAAATGAATCTGTTTTATATATAAAAATATTAATATAGTTAAGTTATATATTAAATATACTTTTATATGAAGAATCATTTGTTTGTGAAATTTATAATTATGATAATACTAATATTAGTCATAATAATGATACTATATAATAATAATGATAAAAGTGATAATAATAATATTAATAAAAATAATGATATTAATAATGATAATGATACTGAGTTGTATTATAATAACTATGATAACAATAATTATAATAGTTTTAATAATTCTTTTAAATTAAAATCTTAATCATTTTCATAATAATATTTATATCCAAAATTTCCATATTTGTAATCTTAGCTGTATTATTAAATCTTTATATTCATAGTCATAATAATCATAATCTTCGTGTTTAATTTATAAACAAATGACTATAGTGTCTTATAACATTTGTTTGTAGTTATAATTATAATTTTTACATGTACTCATATAATCATATCCAATTTCATAACTTATATCATAACATCTTTTATTATACATTTGCATTATTAACATGTTTAATCTTCTTGGAATCTTAATAATAACACTAGCAATAATAATACGATAATAATAATACTAATAATAATATTATTAGTAATGATAATACTAATAGTTTTTAAATGTTAATATTAGTAATAATAATGATAATATCATAATTTATGTTAATAATAATAATAAATAATAACAATAAATAGAAACAAAATAAGAGTGTATACCCATTTGAAATCTTTTTCTAAAAATAAATGCCCTGGACCGGGCTCGAACCCGCGACCTCTCGCTCCCCAACAACACTCCCTACCATCTGCTCTATTTCTATTTTTCTGCTTAATTCGTGAATTAATTCCATTTAACCCGTTTATCTGGTCAAGCCCAAAAGCAATTAAGAGCCCAATGAAAAACAATTGGAACACAGCAGTTGATAAATTTAAATTATGCATATTATTTGTTCTTATTCCTTCATGTTTTATATTTAACATTGGCTTTAATTGGTGGATTCTAATTGTATTTATGTTAAGTGAGGCAATTTAGGCTCTGTACATGTTTGGTTATTAAAGTCAGTTTACAAGTAATGAAAATACCTCACAATTATATCTTGGTGTAGGTATAACTATGAGGATTAATATCGAGACTTTAAAAGTCCAAGAGAATTTCCATTGTAGCTAGGCCCAATCAAGAAACAGCCTTTGGAAAAGAAGCCCAGCTGATAACAGCCCAATCCAAAAGGATGATATGAAAGTGATATTTAGAAGGCCAGAGAAGAAAAGAAACTAAAACGTGAAATTCATAGTGGCAAAAAAAAATAAAAAATAAAAATCAGGAACGGTTCTTCCGAGTTCGTTGCACCAGATTGTGGCATACCCATATCGTGGATTCAGTTATTGGCATCAATTAGAGAACGTGGAGAGATGGACACGATCAAGGGCTTAGTTGTTAAATTGAGAAGCAACAAGATTTATAAAGAGACTCTGATATTCGGTGGAAAAAAAAAACAAAAAACAAAAAAAATCATAGTCGATGCCCGATTGCATGTTGTTGTTGCTGCGATTTATTGCATGTTGAGGCGCTGATCATCGCAATTAAAGGCTCACCATTCGTTAGTTGTGATTTTCTCCTAAAGTCATGAGTAGCTAATTTATTTTTACTATCTAGTTAAGGAATTTTCTATGTTTATGAATCCAATTGGGTTTTGAGACTTTTTAATTTCCCTAATTCGGTACTTTTGAGTATTTGCTTATACTCTGCTTTATTTCTTGAACATGGTTACTTTTGATTAATTGAATCAGTTTGTGTTTTTTTTATTGTCAAAGTATCATCTGCTATTTAGATGTTTAAGTCCTTAATTGCTTGAATGTTCTAATGAAAGTAGCAATTAACAATGTTGATTATGGTCAAGTTTTCAACTATTGTTAAGGGTATAAGTAATTTGATTTAGATGAACCGAGCTCATGTGTTTGTCAATCAGAACTGGTAATCTCTTTTGAGTCTAATGCTATCATCAATCAAGCCTTGAGAGCTTGTTTAAGGCTGATTAGTTTGATAAGGGAAATAATCAAAGAGCTTGTTTTGTTTATCGACAATTTAAGAAGAGATAGGTTGTTAGAGCTTGTTAATGGCCATAACCAGTTTACTTATAAGTCTCTGAAATGTTTAGTGTCAATGATAAACCAAGGATTCATAACTAGAATTTATCTTTAACTAGGTCGTACTTTTAATCTATATATTTGTCTTTCACTTGTTTACTGATTACTTTTAATTAGTACTTTTATTTTTCTAAATTGCTAGTAGTATAACTAAACTCAAAACCCCCCTTTAACTTTGTTTGGTAATATAGAAATAATCTAAACCAATCTCCGTGGAAACGACCCTACTCGTGCTATCTACAAATATTTAAAGTAGGATTTATTT